>NC_034179.2:67137711-67410211 GCF_002021735.2 Oncorhynchus kisutch
GTTTGAGCTATGGCACCGACCCGCTCCTTTGTAATTTAAAAAAATACACAGCGAGCTAGCAAACACCGAGAAACTGTTGTGCAAAAATTAGACTCATTAAAGCATTAAAAGCCCACGAGCCGAGAACCTATTTAGCATTTTTTTTAGAACGAGGATCCATATTTTCAGGCTGTTTTCAGCACCAGTGAGCACCGTTAAATTAACGAGAGAAGAGAGTGAAACGAAGGGGTTTGTGATTTAAAACGAGATTACAAGGCATAATGTACCAGGATCACTCATGACCATAAGATATAAATCACCACGGAGATGTTCAGTGATTTTTTTAAAAGACAGGCTAGAAAGAAAGGCAAACGAAAACCCACCATGGGAGGACGAAATTAAATTAAATTGATTTTTTTTTTTTTTTTTTACACATCCCTTGCTATTAAAGGAGCTGGTCTGAAGAGAGCGACTTATCTCAGTATCTTTTGGACCCATAGCATTGGGGAAACAGCGGCAGGGAGAAAGGAGGACACAAAGAGGATAGATGGATGCTTTTTCAGCCATTTATTACATTTCTATAGCTATTTACAAATAATAGGTAGACACTGAGGAGTAAGAGCAGAAAAAGAGCAACATTCAAATATGGAGGAAGAAAAAACAAAAATGTCGACATTATCAGCGACAGGACTGATCTTTGGAATGTAAAGAAAAAGAACACATAGAAATAAAATACCCAAAACGGCACATGGTGAGAAGAAAGCGAGAGAGAGAGAGAGAGGGCGAAAGAAAGAGGGAGTGTGTGCGCATGTTTGTGCCAAGAAAGGATACCAGACAGAGAAAGATAAAATATCAAATAAATGTGTATTCAGTCATGCAATATACGCACCTTTTTCTCTTTACAACCCTGGCCAACAAAATTGCTTAAATTACATTTCACTTACAAGAAATGAATATGTTCGTATTGCAGATACTTGCCACACAATTCAAATGAGCTCAACCTGTCACTTCATAACACAAGGCAAGAAAATAATGAACATAAGTACAACTGAGGTAATTATAATAGCTAGGTAGTACATTGTAGTGCTGTGTTTATAATGCTTAGGTAGGTTTGCACCAGATTTTGGTTCATATATGTAAGTATTCTATAAGTCCAGCTCTATCATTCCACTGCGACGACTGTCCTTTGTTAATACCGTGATTTACCATCTTTTGTTCAAATGCACCCTGTCTTTGCTAGAAACAAAGAAGGAAAAACGAGTCCCTGTATAAATGAACTAGCAACGGACCTCACAATCGTTGTCAGTCTTAATATATAAACATAGAATATAACTGAGATTCAGCTATATTTTCTCTTACAAAAAACTTCATGTTCGGAGAACATATTCGGTGTATTTTTTAGTATTGAGGAGAGGAAAAAGGAGTAAGAAAACGGCTCTTGACGAAACAAGAGGGCTCATTTATTAAACACAACGTTGGACGTCGAGGTAATGGGCAGGCCCACGGTTCATCCTTTGTACTGCAGAGTAAACATGACAAATGGGGCCGAGTTTGGCATGATTAAAGATGAAACACGGATCCATCTTCACCAAATCTGAAAAGTATCTGCCGCCTTCTGTTCTAATGGAGGGGGAGAGAGAAAGAGAGAGAGAGAGAGAGAGAGAGATAGAGAGAGTAGGAGAGGGGCACGGGATAAAAAAGGGAACTGGATCAGGTTGTGAACACATCATTGGAAGTGTTTGTGTTTGAATCGTCTCCCCTTCTACATTTTTTGAGATACACATTTACTCTTTTTCGTTTTTTACTCCCCCTTCTCTTTCCCCCCCACATGTTCTATCCCTGTAATTGAATTAAAGAGGGGAGGTAAAAACATGGGGGAATCCATGTATCCCACTCCAGAAACGGAGGTTTCAAAGTGCATGGTGGGTGGGTGGTGGATGGTTAGGGGAGGGTGGAGGCTATAGGCTCGGTGGAGGCCCGCTGGTTCGGTTCTGAGAACTCCCCAACGCGAGCCCGCTGCTTTGCGAGTTTGTGTTGTTGGAGTTATTGTTGGAGCGGATCTTTGTGTTGGGCAGCTTGTGGTCTTTCTTCCATTTCATCCGCCGGTTCTGGAACCAGATTTTGATCTGGCGCTCGGACAGAACCAGGGTGTGGGCGATCTCCACTCTGCGTCTCCGGGTCAGATAGCGATTGTAGTGGAACTCCTTCTCCAGCTCCAGGACTTGCTGTCGCGTGTAGGCTGTCCGCGAGCGCTTGGGCTCACCCACCCCTGTGTAATTTGGATTCACTGTGGGACAGAGAGCTATATATTACAGGCCATCCCCAAAACACACATGTATCGCATTTGTAGGCCGAAACAAATATTATTAAATCACAGCTCAAAGGTTTGTTTTATATTATATTAAATCGGTCCCAGAACGTGTCACAGGGTAGGCCTATATAGACATAACCTTGCTGGATTATGTTATGCAGAATTCTACAAGTAAGCCTACGTCTATGGATGCTCATTGTATTTTCTTTACGTTCACTGTGAATGAGGGGCGCATGAGGGTGTTATTATAGTCTGAATGGGTGCTGGATAATGATTAAACTAATTCAAAACAAGACAAAACACAGTGGATTGTACCCACAAAAAGCCTAATAAAATACAAACTTAATAACCTATCTAAAAGTAAGGCCCTAACTCCTTAATTTTGAATTTCTGGAGTATGGCGCTGGTATTATGCACAGGGCAAAGTCTTTAAACAGTGACTTTACAATAGTCTCATTTGTCGTTGTCTGAATGCATGCCCTAGTTCTCAAAGCACACACTCTAATTATTGCAGAATAGTTGTGTGGGTCCATAATAGAGTTCAACTATTTGCCTTACCATCAGTGTTTTACTGAAGTCTCCATAAATATGAATATTTTGGCTTCCATAAAAGTTTTGCATTAACAATAGAGGCGACAGAGGAAAGTACACGTTTGTACATCCAACCACTTAAAATCAAATTACCAAAGCATAAAACTTAACTTATGGGATAGTCGAGTCGTCATAAAACCAATTTTAGGAGGAAATTAGAAGGGCTAGGTTGCATAGACTTCAAAGGTACTTGGCGAAGAAGTGCAATAAAAATTTATGGTGGATGTAATTATATTGCCCTGCAAACAGCCGATCGTAAATCTAGACCAAGGGTTACTTCACGAGGGGAGAGAGATTTAGCACCGAACACTAAGCTTCCCACCTTAGGTAAACTGATTCAGGCTCACAAAGACGCAGACTAGGGAGAAGTTAGCAGCACTTACCGATGTTTACGTGGACTTTTTTCATCCAGGGGTAAACCACGGGATCCTTGCGAGAGCTGGCCGTGGAAGGGCTTTGGTTGAGGGGATTCTGGCCACAGGCGGGTGGAGGGCTTGGAGTTACGGAGTCGCAATGGTGGCTAGGCTCCGGGACAGGGGTTGAGAGTCCGGCTGGGGGGAGGACGTGACCCCGTGGAGATATCACCACCGTGGGCTGCCCCGGACCCTGGCACGTTGTGTAAGGCGGGTCGGCGCAGCCTGACCGCTGGTTGTAGATCGACTCATTCTGAAAAGCAGGCTCTCGCCTCTGGGCGCTGTAGTAGTCCGGAGAGTGACTGGGTAGGTAGTCATTCTGTGAATATTCCTCGCAGGGTGGAAACTTGGGGTCCACATAGTTTGAGTTGATCAAATAGGAACTCATGGCCATTAATTTCTTTGAATTGCACACAAAATATACTAAAATTTATATCTATCGCTTTACTCGTTTTCCTGTTTCGTAGAACCCTCCTACTTTCTGTCAAATGAACAAAGTTAAGAATCCATGTGACAGCAGGAGCCAATGGCGTGGATCCTGACGATTCCCGGATAAGGAAATAGGATTAGCCATACCCGCACATCATCTGGGCATAGTTTGTGGCATCCGAATGTTGCATACTTTTTTGCACACTAGCACGCTCGCGAAAAGCACGAATCAAAACAATAACAACCTGAAGCAGACACGCCAGAAATACATACCACCGGAGTTTCCAAACGTCTACAGAGCAGATCAACTAACCAACCCCCTCACCTGTCCACTTCGTGATACAGTACATAAACAAGAACCGAGATGCGTCCTAAGCTTGATAGTTAAGCCATATTCACTCACTATTTTTTTTTCTTTTGGCTGGAGCTTTTGAAAACAAGGGCTGGGAAAAGTGATGCCGTGTGCTCGTTCTTGCCAAGCTTTTAAATGCACTCCCCAATAATGGTGAGAGAATGCACTGGCGTGCGCTGCGTGCAGCAGAAGGCTGTCGGAGATGAATCTAGGCTTGTTTAGGATCGATAGAAAATTCATCAACTAATTCAGGTTACAAAGCCTCCTAAATCACAGCTAGACCTTTGCATTAAAGCGAGTTCACCGTCAGTCCCCCCTAAACACCACGTTTATCCTGCACACCAATTTACACACCTACCTTGCATAGTAATTGAGACCACGCGCCCTTGCATTGCCAACCGAATAATAGTTTTGGTCCTTATCAGGGCTCCATTCTCATAACCCATGCAATGTTATCGATGGAATAAGGCTCCATGCATGGTGAGTGATCATGCGATAAAACTCCTTTGTGGTCCAAATTGACTGTTTCTCAATCGAAATGGTGGCACCGTGAATACGCTTTTCAGTGGAAGACAAGCAAATCACAGCACTTGACAGATTAACATGGCAAATAAAACCCATTATAACTTTCGGTTCACCTTTTCCACTGAAATGATCAACAATGAAAAACAATAACAAAGTATCTCACCCCATTAGCCTACATTGGGATAATATATCCTAATGGTACAACACAATTCAAATAAACATCAACTGGCAGTCGTCTGTATCCATCGATGGCTTGTAGTGTATACATCAACTACATACTCCCTTAGATACGAATTTGTGACCGTGAGTCTGTTCACACAAATCCGGATCTACAGGGTATATATAGATGACAGGTATTCTCCGGACAGGTATTGAAAGGGGCTGCTCACCTTGACTGCGTCATGTCAACGTGCTACGCCCAAAGCAGGTTTCCTTCAAGTGTGTCAGCAATGTGCTACAGCACTACATAATGAAAGGTGCTTTGCTCGCAAACATAGCTAGCTCGTGATGTGCAGGGACCAACTTTACAAATTCACATTTGTTTCTTCTATGCATTTATGTTTTGAAAAAGACATCATGACTCACCAAAATATATTGCACAATAGGTGAATGGCATTGTGATTTTGAGTAACCACAAAATATTAGTAAGAGCAAATCAGTGAAAGTAATTGGGTTTAAAAAATATTAATATTCAGGGGAGACTGAAGCTCACACTTCTACAATTAAAAGAGAAGGGGTAGCTCGTTTATAACCGAAGCCAGTAATCTATTTGACAATGCAGAGCGAACAAAAGCCAAGTGAATAAACTTGAGGGTGTGCGGGATGATAAGATAGTCAGCTCCTTATCGACTACTGTACACAATATTGACAAGCAACGATACACATAGTAAGAAAGCTCAAGTGAGTCAAACTTCAGAAAGGTCAACCGATGCTCGAGCCCAGGCTATAATACAACATTTGTTTTTTTATGACAGGTCATTTTTGTTTACAAGTCACCGGCAAACACCACTCAAATGGCAATATCCGGATGTAGGGTATATAAAACAATAAAATATGCACGAAGGAAGAAGTGGCCAACTCCTCTCACATCCTTAAAGCAGCACAGCAGAATTTACGACCTTTTTAACAAGTTTCCCCCTCACAACAAGCTCAGAGTCTCTCATTTCGATTTTAAACGTCCTGGAAAAAAACACATATACTCATTCTGGCTACTCAAGACTCAAACCTTACGAAGAAGCAAGCATATTGACCATATACAAACGGTTAAAATATCATCAGTACTATCAAGGTAAGACCTGTATACGACAGCATTTAGAACCACAATAATCTTCTACAGAGAATACCATTTGATGTCGACTTCATTGTGAGAGCTAAATGTGTGTTAAATGTGTTGTAAACAATACCTAATATAAATAGGTTGCGTTGGCATTTTATATCTGTAAATGACTTACAGAGTTATATTAAAATGCTTATCAAACGATGTTGAAATATTTCGGATAAAATGTGTGTATAGGCTACCCCTGAGAATGATAGGCCCAGGCTACATGTGAAATAGTCTCTGAGCACAGCTTTTACTTTCCAAAAATAAAATAATGTACATACACATTAAAACAAAGACCTTCACCTCCAATCAACCTCAAGCATGTTTCTCAAACCATCCTCTGTAAGAGGCATTTCAAATTAGATTCACATACACATTTTTTTTAATAAATTGCAATATTGACTTAGAAAATATATTTTTTACATATTCAAATATTTATTGAGGAGAATATTTATATATTTATTGAGGTTATTTATTTAATGAGGAGATATGATTTAATAATCTAACACGATACCAGTGGTAGGCTACTCATATGATGGAGAATTAAAATAATTTGAAATATCTTATATTGTGCCATTATTTAATAGGCTACTAATAAGTTAGAGCGATAAAACAAGCAAAAAGTAGGCATATTGATATTTCATAATCCCATGTGTCCATTTTTTGTCTATATATATATATCTCAAAGTGTTCATATATCAATGAGTATAGGTTATTCTTTGGATGGGTCTTTGTTTAGAAATCGCAAGGGCTCTTTGTTATGGAATTTGGGACCAATTTCAACTTATGGAACTATTACTGCGCAAAAGCCAATGTAAATTCAGAAAAACGAAAAAATGTAGATTGAATCGAAGTGAACCTCTCTATACCAAAATTCTCTTTGTTCGTTTCATACTTTGTAATGAGGGGAAAAAACAAAAAACAAATATATATTACGAAATCTTTAGCACCCCTAGCGTTTACATGTTCGTTGGGCTGCTTAATTCACAAATAGGCCTTAACAATGTCCTGAACACTCAAATCGTCCTTTTCTTGCATTGTCTCAGTCTATTATTTCTTACTCCTCAAAACAGCTGGAATTCTTTATATCGCGGCTGAATGAATCATATACAATGTGGACAATATGAACAAATTAATCCAGCTAGTCTTAATCATACTTATGTCACGCGACTAAATTATAATGCACAAAAATAGGACCAATATGTTTTCATAGCATAAGGGAGAATGTCCAGCCCTTGTGCCCACTCTAGCCATTTCACCCCCTGGAGTCCACGACCTCGCCTTCACCCCCTTAACCATCCCCTCTGAACGGCATTGGGACCCCTGAGCCATCTGCCCCTTCGGGGGTTAATGTGTACACCGACAGGCATTCAAGGAGAGCACCCACAAACTATAGCCAAGGTAAATATTCACCCCCAAAACACCACACGGTGCTCAGGGTCTCAATGGGTTGAATTAAAGTCATAACTACTCGGAATATGAAAGGAGGGGGAACAGTGCCACTCACCGCAGTGCAAAGCACGTGGTCCGCGCAGGCAAGCACCTGCTCTATGGAGAACACCGCGATATGTAAATGAAGCGCCAATTTCTTACTTACTTCTCTCCTTGGCACATTTCATCTCGTCTTCGATTCCCTCCTTTCCCTATCTCTCCTGCTGCACACAGGACGCGGTCTTGCTCCGGTTATTGTCGATTCTCCAAGTCGTTCTTTCTCTTTCGCGGTACCGTGAGCCCTGAAACCCCCTTTTCCTTTCTCTTAATGCTACAGGTTTAGCCCGTGACCTCTCCGTGATACCTTTCTGCGTGAAACTCCCTCTCATTTCCGCGGTGTTCGCCTAAGCTTCACTCCGGTTGCATAGGGCGACAATGGGCAGGCGGACATTAAACTATCCAAAGGGCGCAAGGCAATCTCCGACGCGTAGACTACACATACTATAAGAGGAAGAAAATAATTCGATTAAACAGCAGGAGACCAACTTCCTCAGTCGAACGAATGCGACATAGTCGCTTTAACCTTGCGGTGGGCGACTAAAGAGGGCTAGTCTATCCCCCTGCTCAACACCACCGCATGCCACCTAATACATCTAAAAAAAATAAAATGCACATTACCCCTCTACTGTTGTGAACGCGACAAACCACCGGGTGCTTTAAGGCATTTTTGTTGTGGACTCAAGTTTTCGTATTAATCTCGCAGTTTGGCAGTCTTTGTTAAACAGCAAGGCGTGTCAAGAGTCCGAGGACATTTTAATATTTGTTAGACGTGCTGACCTGCGTTTCACCCCTTCTTTGGGTCTCTCCCACACGCAACTTCTATAGTAATGTATGCATAGCTTGCTCGGTCATATAGAATTGTGCCCAGGTCATTACTTTGAAGAAAAATGGACTAGGAAGGGGGCTCATTCAAAAAGGCTTTCCAAGCCCGAAAAACAACTCAAGCATAGTGATTTTAATGTTCTTTGTTGCATAAATAAAATCTCATGTGCACAATGGGGGGAACCAAATGTGCAGTTAACAAACCGTGATATACAATATTGTTAATGTAGACTAACATTTAGAAATCTATCTTGTTTAAAATGTATATGCTTTGTTTAACATTTTATAAATGAAAGAATTGGTTGTTAGTTGATATCCTATATTTCACCATAAATGCACGACTTGTCGATTTAAAAGTATTAAGTAATTGCAATTGAGGACATTCGATACCCTTTCCTTACACTAGATTTATTGAGTATTGTGGATCTAACATATGTGCTCACTTTTTGTCTTATTTTCATCTAAATATATAATAGGCCTACATTGGACATTTTAGGGACGCACGCATCGTGTTTAAGCTCAACAGAAATGAAATAATCTTTGCTATCATTCGATGTTAATTCTTTTGACGTAGTGAAAAATGTAAAGCTACGATAGCTACATTTATTTTGTCTTTCTCTAGCCGTGTGCAAACTGCAGATATTAAAATTCACGGCAATACCCTGCTAGGCAACCGCACAAGCTACAATGGAATTGAAATTAATTCAGTGAACTCCGGATGAACTCCAATAGGGATATGTTCTCTAACACAATTATTCACCACTTATGCACTTATTTGTTTGCCAAAATACCGACCAACCAGAATTATATCATCCTAAACTCTACCATTAGGCCAAATGTTTGTCAATAACGTAATTATTTATTTACTGCATTATCAATTATCTCGTTTCTCCCTTCTCTCTTTTCTCCCCCCAACATTAAGCATACCTCAACAATATGTCCAAAGTCACCCATTCAAATTCTCGACGTAGATAAAGAGGTTTACGTAAAGAAAAATGCAGGCCTTTTTGTTGATGAATTTGCTGAAGGGTGGTGTTTTAGGGTTCCAAAGGTCAACCAGATTGTATGATAGCCTTATTCCAGGTATTCAACTTTGATATTCTTACTAGGGAAAGTTGTCACCATGTGGACAAAACGTTGTCTAAACATCCCTTTTCTGCCAACCACTATCCTTTACCCATCCCTTTCACAGTGAAATGAAAACTGTTGTTTTCCTCAGGGTGGGGGAACGGGATGTTTTCCTTGTATTTTCACTGTTTACTGCAGTTCTTTGTGGAAGTGACACATTTTCAACAGAGAGGGTGATTTCCTTCTTTTGATTATTGAAATAATCTACATTGCAATACGCCTTTAGTAGCCTACAGACTTTGTTGTGTTTTGTTTAAATTGTTACAGGGGTTGCAAAATACATTCTCTTAAAATAGACATAAACAAAAACAATCCAACACATTTGTGAGGGGAAAACCATCATATGCAATTGTAGCGTCTAGAAATATAATGAACCTGCTCAATAATGATTCCAGCCTTATAACATAAACCTTCTTTAGGATGCCTAAAGACTCATTTTCCAAGATGTTGGTTCTGTCTCCGTGCGCATTATTTTTCAGCGGAAAATCAGATAAGGTGAGGGATTTTTAAGATGGTAAGCAAGATAAAAATGTTTGTTGACGGCGTTACGCTGATAAGCACAGAGAGGGGAAGGGATGGCTCTGGGGTTCATAACCGCAGATCTTATACAGATATTTCAGATATTTCACTACATTCAAGTTTAACACAACTTGTATTATTAGGCCTATACTATAGCCTATTCCTTGTATAATTTGACCTCCACCATGGCAGTAACACTAACACCATAATGATTTACTGCACATCACTACTGCCAGCTGCTGCTACAACTACGACTAATACAAGTATAATAGTTGCAGTTGTTGTAGTATTAGAAGAGTAGAATTAATAACAATAATGCAAATCATTCATTTTACTTTGTCATTTCTCATATTTTTTCAACTGACAAGTGTCCTCATACAGGCCAATTAGCTAAATATCTGACACTAAAAGAATGCAACACAAGCGGAAATATATAGGCTAGTGTCAATGAAGTGTGCTTAATTGAAAGGCTTATTTTGATTATCCAATGCTGGAAAGGGGGAAACTATATAATTCTAGATCTAGGCCTATATGGTGATGTTTTTTTTAAACACCCACGAATTAACATAGAACCACACATGCTAGCCTATCATTTCATTGCAATACGATGAAGAGACGTGAGCTATTTTAGAGAACATTTTCAAAATTCCTCGTCATGCATTTTATGTATGGGTAGTTTACTCTCGTTCTGTACGTAATCCTTTGCCAAAAGGTAAACTAGACCACCTCAACAACAGACATATTGTTTGATTCTGTTGAAAATAAATACAATTTTATTGCACGAGCCATTATATATTTGCCGTTGTCCCTGTGACAGGACGTTTGGGGAGAGCAAACACCTGCATTGTGCGTGAGAGACCCCCAATGTCACCAAATCCTTCCGTTCCTTCCCTCAATCTAAGCGTCCATTTTTCTCTCCGTCGCGCGCTGGGGCTTGCTTTGTTACCACGAAGGTCAGCCCTTCACCTATCCCTCTCCTCTCTCTATCATTTCTCTCATCTTTGCGCATGAGACAATCTATAGCCCCCTCCCTCGGGCCCCCTCCTCTCTTTCCCTCCCTCTCCTCTCCCACTTTGCCATTGACACCAAGCAATTGGTCTATAATACAGAGTCGACAGCCGACTGCAGAGTCACGCACGACGTAAACTTTTGACCCCTCAACTGTTTGACCCCATGCAGCTAGCTATACAGCCATTCTACCAATACTGGATTCAACTTCCTTTATTAGCTTCAGGGAAGAAGAGAAAGACCGGGAGACTACGATGCTTACTCTCTTGTGTCAAAACTGCTTTTAACAGACACTGCTGGTTTATTTTCTTGTTGCCTTTCCAGCTCTTCGTGTAGTTAACAAAGCGACGAAAAACAGGGAGATAGACAGTCTGACGTGAATTGCTGTTTGTATTGTAGTAAGACTGTTTAAATTCGTGGTCTCCACTTTGTAGAATCGAAGTTTAATTTTACGCAGTTGAGAGGGCTATTTTAGTAAAGAACAGTGTTTAGGTTATCGACTGTTATGTTTCAAATGGTCGAAGCGCTGGGTGGGTGGAAGATAAGCGGACTCACAACTCTCTCTTGTGGCTATGAACTTGGTCTAAAGCGGGCTCTGCTGGCGATGGGAGAGAGTTGCATTTAAAGTGAATATTCCTTGGCACAGATCTAATTGTGTAAAAATATCTACAAGGGGAAGACATCCAGCTTTTTGTGTTTGTGGTTTAAGGCCTACTCCGGAAAATATTTAGCCTGATGAAGATATGCACCATGCGTAAAATTGAGATAAAAATAAGATATGGAACATATTAAGTTGTATAAGTATTTTTGAAAAGAGGTTGTTGGTGGATGGTTGGATTATGGTGAAGTGGTTTTCGAGGAAGAATAAGATCACCAAAGTTAACTAAACTTTATTGGAAAATACTTTGTAATGCTGACATCAAATGGTAAAAGTGTGAGATTCGATATGTATTCACATGAAACAGTCCTGTATATCGTACGTGTCTTTCACACATTACATTTTGATCAATAATGTCCCACTTTCATTGTTAAACTATAATAACAATAATAATTATTATTGTATAGATAGAATTGAAAGACGCAAACCATTAACAACTAGTTTAGAAGTGAAATAAATGTTACACATCTGCAATATGCAAAAAGAATTTAAAAAGTTGCACAAATATAACTTGCGGTTTCTGGATGAATTAATAGCCCGTTGAAGGGAATATGTTGAAGTAATGAAATGATGTACAGATTCCCTTTCCTCCAGTTATCACTAAACTTCAACATGCATAGAATACACAACCAATATAGGTGATATACAACCTCAAATATTTGCAGGAGGTTGATCCCCTTATCATAAATCTTAGCGAATATTAACAAGGATTTGGCCTTATCAAGTTATTATCTCAACGCAAGGAATATCATATTTGCTCAGCCTGCAATTGCAAACAGATTTATAGTAGTACTCATCGCGTTTCCGTTGAAGTCCTCTCTCAAACGTGGAGACTACATGGCCCACGTGCAAGACACATTTAGGATACCCCCCCCCCACCTATTTCACCCTGAGAAGCGGATACAGAAGCGGGTAAACAATAGGTAAATAAGAACAACTTACTTCATTCCTTTTCCCCCTGTCGGTGGGTGAACATGGTACTTGATGGGCTTGCTGTAATGTGGTTGCGCCTGCGCACTCAGAGCTCGCTTTGCATCGCTCGTCTGCTGACCTCGCGGTGACACCCTATGTATTATGGATGAGATATGCGCCAAGATTACCCCTATCAATATGCAAAACACATTACGCGGTTTCAAATGGCAATTTAAACGTTCGAAATTGTGGCACACGAATGTTCCAGGTCCTCCATCGAAAAGACCGGAAAGATTTTGAGGTTTTTGTGAAACCAAATAACAGTCGAGACACAGACAAAAGGGAAAGTCAAATTCCATTAACAAGTTTCAGTCATAATTCAAGATTATTTAGGTCAGTCATGTTCTCTTTAAACTCAAATGAAATTGACTATATACACGCCTCAAATTGAAAGGACTGCAAAAGACCAAGGCTTGTGACACACATCTTAGAATTTCTGTTAAAACCACAATACAATTTGTCATACCCATTTACCGGTACGCTTCTCTCTGCTCTCTCATGTTGTGCCTACACATAACCAAAACACACCCCACACGTAAAAGCACACACACCTTGCAATGAAAAAGCTGTCGCCTAGTTACTCACCCACACATCTATAAACTTTTATGCTCATGCTAAGCCTCTGACTGTTCAAAAAGTACATGTAGCCTACTTAAACGGGAAACGGATGATGAAAAAACTAAGTCGTCGACATCGTGGGGGTTTAGGTCGGTGAACCCGTTGGACAACTTTGAAGAGGAAAAAATGCATAAGTCGCGCACTACTTCTGTGACCGGCTGAGGCCGCTGGCCAGAGCCCTCCCGACTGTTGGCTATCATTATAATAAGGAAGCCAATGAAAAATGAAATGGAAGCCCTAACCTCTCCTCGAGACCAGAGTTTCGCCTTCCTGTTTACTGGCTGGAACTTCCTCGGTCTGTTACGCGCTCACACACACACACATATACACACACATATACACACACACACCACGAGCCAAGAGTAAAATACACCGGAAACCCAATATTCATTTTTTTAAATATAAATAGGACGCTGTAGGATTGAGAGTTAAAAAACACATGAACTAGGCCTAAGATCCCACTGGACAATATTGGATTCTCAAATTGTCTACGGTATGGGACGCTTCCCAACAGCTGAATATATGATTGTTGATTTTGACAATATTTGTGAAAAGAGAAAGTGAAATTAAATGTACTCTCAGTGAAAATAATCTGATATGAACCTAATTGGCAATCGTTATTGTAATATAGGTATTCTTGTGAAACTAAACATTAATAGCGTGTTTACATCGGTCTGCTCATAGTTCGATATGCTGTTATTCGTCCTATGAATAGAAGTTTAAATAGGGCTCATAGAGAAGCCTATAGTGGATTTTCCATTTTCCTTTTATCAAATGCAAAAGTTGCCATTAGACATATAAAACTCATTTCCTTGTGAATTAATTTTGGCCTGTCATGAATATGAGTAATGCTAACCAAAACTGTTGATTCTGAATAACTCTCCTGGTAAATATTCCACTGCGTAAAGATGTTTTTTTTTCTTAATATTTTGCATTATGTGCACGCACAACTGTCCTTACAAACAAGAACTGTCCAGATGGTTGAAAATACTGGAAGAGGGCCAGTCGTCCCCATATTGAAAATACATTGGGATAGATCTGAGAGAAAATAATTAATGACAGTTGGAGATCTGTAGACGAGTTCTGAGGAACTTCCGAAATAAAATCCCTCCCTATCAGCAGCCGTTGATTCGCTAGCCTATCTCTGTTGCGGTTGCCCCCTGCTTTGGGTAGACTACATAGCTATTCATTGTTAAAATAATGACGTCTGTATCCTCTGTTTTTTGAACGACAGTAACTGCCAGAGATTCCACGATAAAGATCTTTACACAAGGACATGTAATGATTTAGAGTATAAAGTTTACAAATGAGTTCAGCTACAGTTGGTCTCAAATGTAAGTGTCACGTTGACACAACTATTTAACCATTTACATGATTTAATCATACGTCATACAGAGGTGCCATTTCCATGGTATTGAATATATCTCAAGGACTTGAACTCAATGCTTTGTTCCTTGAAATAGTCCTGCCTACATGGATATTTTGATACAGGGGTCGAATGTGAATGTTCGCATCCAGTTCAGTTGTTCACACCCTCCCTGCTTGAAAATACTTGGGCAGGGTACGAACAAATATTTGCTTGTACCTCCAGGACGCATATCATTATTGTGTGTGTGTGTGTGGGTGTGGAGGGGAGGGGGGGGGGTATTGATATCCATTCCACACACTAAACCAGTGTGCGTAAAAGTGTGCGTAAAAGTGTGGGTAAAAGTGTGGTTAAAAGTGTGGGTAAAAGTAATCTATTACCAACTGGATAATCACAAAAGCATCTCTGACCCTCAAATCAGGCAGGTAGACACAATGTACAACCATAATCACGCATATTACACTCATATTCATATTGATAATCACTTTATACTCTATACTGTCTAAGGACCCATCGCCATGACCGTCGAGTAGCCTATGCTGTAATCTGTTTGTGGCTGAAGCAACTCCACTCCAGGTTACCAAGCACTTTAACGCCTTAGCTTTTTTTTTTATTAATTCGTTATGAGATTATTGACAAGAACATTTCAATAATTTTATATCTAATAACAATACTTTCAAATCAGGATGTCAAAGTGTATACCACAACAAAACTTTATTTCATAGATGCAAAATGACAATAAAAAACGACAGGATATATGTCTAAGTAACTTCCCTCAACAGTAGAGTCTACATGAATTCCCTCAGAGGCAGAGGTCAAGGTTTGTATAGTTACATCCACAAATACACAACTAAAGCATATTCACAAGCACACATAAACACATGTATCTATGACGCCTATATCACATGTCCCCACACATAGCAGATAGGCCTAACTAAAATACCCGAAATATATGAAGTTCCAGAGAATCAGCACCATATTAATACCACTGTTGAGAGTCAAATAAATTACAGTCATTACACACGATGCCTCCCCTCTTCTTCCCCCCTTGTCCCTAGGCCTAACCACCAGCCAAATCAGCCTTAAAATTGGACTTACTGTGCAGTTGGTGCGTTCATACAGTCCACGGGCTACATTTCCCGCATTGAAATGGTTCGAACCGGAGCGCTGACATTGTGTGTACCAGACAAGGGCATGGCAGTGGCCTACTACAGAGCTCTTGTCTAACTACTGACCCTTTAGAATCCCTCGGAAGCAGTTAAACCGTCACTTGCATTCTAGAATGTGAAATATATATTGTCAACTCCCCAAAACCATAAAACTAACTTTATGGACCCCACGTGACTTTTGAGAGCCAGTAAGGGGTATCTGTCGGTGGCTTGGGCGATTTTTACGATCTAACTTCAAGATAAAACCCTCATCCGTTTGACATGTAAATGTCATAGCTTCTTTTGGTATAGTTTGGCCAAAGGGGAAAGCAAATTTTCAAAACGCAATTGGCCAGGCAGCGCCGGGCAGATGGGGCTTTTTGGCAGGACCTTTACTCGGCTCTAAAAAGTAGCGTAGGACCAGAAACAACGGTTGAGAACCCACCGGTAAGTTTGAAAGTTCAGTGCTTGTTTACTGAAAGTGAGACGTAAACTAATTTGTACAGGAGGGGCACCGTTTAACAATGAGGAAATCATTACAGAAAAGTGCCCAATTCGTTAATGTTTTGGATGTCAACGTTTGTCAACAAGAGATGGGCCAAGAGTGTGTGCTCGGTGTGTATTTTAGTTGAGTTTCAGTTGTTTTTTGTCTTTGGGATTGCCACATGTCCCTCAGGTTGCATTTTAAACATGGGAATGACTGCAGTAGTGGCTATGTCCTTGTGCGTAATGCGTATCTGCGATTGTTCCATTTATGACTTAACTCCAGCCTATCATTTGGCCGACTGCATTTGTGGAAGACATATTCCCGAAGTATTTTGATAAGGTTTTGAGACGAATTGACAGCTGATGCCGTACAAAACAGGATACATGTCCACCAGGTTTGGACAGTGGGTAGACAGGGGGTCTGGGAGATGCGTGTTTGACCCCAGCTGGGTCGTTTGTGAGGTAGGCAGGGGGTAGAGAATTACAAGCAGTGTGCTCGAGGGGTTTGGTCTGAGTATGAGGAACTTTATTTTGTACTCCAAGGTAAGCTACAAACAAATCCAAAAAGCTTATTGGCAGAATGCTTACAGGCAGTCCGACATGACAATTGTCATTTTCCCCCACACACTTGTCATTCACTCTGCCCAATACAAATAGCCAATTGGTCACATGAAAAATGTCTAATATATACATCCTTTCTGGAACATAAGCATGATCCAATAATATACAATTACATTTGGAATATAACTATACACACGTATGAACGGATACGGGAATTCTAGTCACAATTTTGTATATACAAGTTTCCCTTTTTTCAAAAAATAAATGAGTAATTTAAACACATGACACAATAATCCAAAGAAATGATTCAAACAATGGTATGAAAACATGAAGGTGATCATATATAACACACCGTGACTCCTGCTAAAGCAATACAGGGGCCTGTCTAAAATAGCTTAACTTCATGTTTGGGCAGAGGAGTCTAAAGATGTAAACTCGTAAAGTATGTTCGTTATAGTTTGTAAATAAGTTATAACATTTAAGAGCTCACATGCCAACTTTCAAGAAAGCAGTAACATAGCACTTGACACATAAACGATATTTATAACAATAACAACGGGCGGCATTGATAGCTATTTTTCTTTTTTACCCCCTCCAAACAATAATCACCGTTGTATTAAAAAGACAACAACATATGAATATGAACTGTTTTTATAGAAGCAGTACCACAGTATAAGTTAAGTTGCCCTAAAACATCAACAACATGCCAAAAGATGCCGCGCTGTACAGTACTCAGTTATAGTGTTTTTAAAAACTATTTTGAATGTGTGTATTCTTTTCACCCCTCGTAGTGTATTATTTACTTGCGTGACGTCTATGGCTGGAAAGCGTTACCTGCAGTAGCCAGACTCATGCTCTTCAGTTTATTGTCCTTTTTCCATTTCATCCTTCGGTTTTGGAACCAGATCTTTATTTGCCGTTCTGAGAGGCACAGCGCGTGGGCTATCTCTATTCTCCTCCTCCGGGTAAGGTACCTATTGAAATGGAACTCCTTTTCCAGCTCTAGCGTCTGATAGCGAGTGTATGCTGTTCGGGCCCTTTTGCCGTCCGGTCCAGTCATATCTGAATAGCATGGATAAAACGCAAGGGGATAAACATTAACGAGAAAGAACCACCAAAAGCATTACACAAGCAAATACTCAATAACGTTGAACAGCACACGTTTGTAAACACAACACACGACCGAGTCCACCGATATAGGCAACGGCTATCACTGCACATAAAACTACCCCAAATGGTGTTTACACGCCTCATCCGGCTGTATTAGGTTATTTAAAAAAAAACATTTTAGGCTATCAATGAATTCCTTTCACTGGGCATCTTATTCCCCATTACAAAGAACATGCTTGGTTACAACAGTAGTATTTTCTTTTCCTGAATAGCCACTGTCCTTAATAATACATCCCTCAACTTCTTGCACTCTTTTTTCCCCTCTACTGGCTTTCTCCGTTCTCCACATTTTATTGCCGTTTTACTCCCACCCTGCAGTAATAAAGTTCCCACACGTAATAAAGCTTAACTTTTCAAAGGAACAACAACTTTTAAGTCTTACTGCCGTTTTGCCCTCTCTCTCTCTCTCTCACCCCGTTCCATTCTCTAGCCCTCGGTTTGCGAGGCTTACCCTCTTGACAGATTTATGGTGCTTTTGTGGAATTTGCTCAAATAAAGGCACCATCAGGAGCAACAAGAGGAAACGCTAACGGATAAAACGAACACACAAAACACAACCTTTCTGATATCAAAATAAGTACAGATAGACATCACGTAGGCTATATACCATGGCTAATGTGCAGTTTCCGCATCCAAGGGAATATCTGTGGTGCTTGGCCATCGCTCGATGCCGTGGTGGTGGAGGTTGCAGTGGACTCTTGCTTCTGCTGAGTCCGGGCGGCGGGGTTGGCGCTGGCTCTATGGGTGCCCTCCTCGGTCTCGGAGGAAGCGCTCACCTCGTCTATTTCAGTGAAATGTGTGGTGTTGGTGAGGTTACTGCCCGTCGTGCAGACGCTCTGGTCGGAAGGGGGCGAGGAGCATTTGGGTCCCAGACTCTCGCTGTTGGAGCACGGCAGCGGCTCCGGGGACGCCAGCGAGCAGCTTGACGGCTGCCTGAACCGCGTCTCCGGAGCGGGAGACTGGAAACCCCGGGAGTTATCCCCAACAGCCCCAAAGTGGCCCGTATTGGATGAACGATTGACGGTCAGGTCCATCCCATTGTAGTTGTAGCCGTACGAGCCCGAATGCATGGTGCCGGAGTCCCTGTACGAGGCGTTCATAGCGCTGCTGCTAGTTCCATAATTTAGTAACTGATAGTCGGGGCCATTTGGGTAGCGCCCTGAGAACGAGTTTACAAAGTAAGAGCTCATTTAGGTTGTTTTAGAGGGCTTGATTTGTAGATCTTGGTCGTTATAACGCTGTGCTTCACGATTTATGATGTATTAATGAATTATAGCAATGCACTGTACTTCGTTTTTGCTATGTATGCGGCCAAATATGGGGGTGGGGGTGCGTTTGAGAATCACGTGCTTTTGTTGACCAGTCGTAAATTCTCACTGATGACTTCAAGAGGTAATTCATGCTCTATGGTTACAAATGATGACGAGATGGGAGTCGTTAGACTCAAGTCAACGTGTGCCTCCCCATTGCAGGGTTGTGCTCCGTGTTGGCAGAGAGCGTCACCTACTGGGAATTTAATTTAATGCAGTAAAGAAGGACTTTAGAGAAGGACTTTTAGTTATGATCTAGGTCTCTTTTCGGAAAGAATAAAAACGATTTGTTACCCCATAACTTTCTTTATCGGTTGATGTGATCGCAGTATCATTTTGCGTCTTTGCTAACATTTTCTATGGGAGAAAAAGTGGGCTCGTGGCAATAAATGCACCATTAATAACTGAATATTAATACAGTAGACCAACACACTACAGCTAATAACGTTTATAGCTATGATGCAGATTTTAGAGTCATGTTCATTCTACCATGCTCAGGGGAAGTGTCTCGTAAGATTTTAGTCACACTGGCTCTCCATCATAGATAATAATAATAATAATAATAATAATAATAATAATAAATAAATAAAATAATAATACCTGATAGATACTGAACACTATGATATTAGTCATATTAATATATAATTCCCTTTTTGTATTATTCATTTGAGGTTACTCATTTAAGGTTTAGAACATAACACACAATAGGTCTAGACTCTAAAGCGAAGAGTAAACCTTCAGTCTAAGCTAATGGCACACCTGGTAATGTTTCTTACCTGTAAGTAAAATGTCGTCGGTGAGTAGACCTAGCCGTGAAAGGAAAAAAAGGTGTTGTTTCGACTTCACATCATTTGTCTATGTATTTTATGCTCTTTTCTAATGCACCACGCATGCAAAGTTTTTGACTGGAAACGTGTCGCTGTTCACGAGAGGAATGCAAATTCATGATATACGGTAATGATTGATTTATGGTTTGTTGATTGAAAGGCGCAAGTTATTTCATGTGGGCTATGAGTACCATGATATGTAAAACCCCCCTATACACAACACACATTTATGCTTACATATAGACCGGAAAAGGATAGTTGAAATAGTCCAGACTATCTCCAAGGGGAGACAGATTGATACTTATGCATTCTACGTATCCACATATCACACTTGAGGCTATTTTAAGTGTGTGTGCTACTTCTGTAACATGAAGCCTGGAGAATATCAGTCTACTCCAAGCAAGGCCCACTTCTATAGATTTTGCTGTAGTTCACAAGTAGCCGCTATATGTATTTGTGCTGTTTTCCTTCAAACTCCAAATGACAACACTATGATGTCTTGGCTACTTTATGTGTCATGTACACTGGGGAGGTTGTCGGTTGACAATTTCCAGATAATTTGTGTGTAATTATCTACGAGGGAATACCAGGCCCGAGGGTTCTATTGAATATGAAATGTCACACTGATGGTACCTGGAAAGGGAACGTGACCATTGAGAGACATGGGGGTCGTGGAATGGACACTTGAGTGTTTGGGTGAGTGTCTGGGCTGACAGGTCAACTTTCTCTCCCAGCCATTAATTCAATCAGCCTCGCACAGTTTTCTGTCACTGAGCCTTAAGTATTCACTTCCATCGGTTCAATTCAAATTCGTGTGTTTCATACACCTGTGAAAGAGCAAACCTTGGTTTATGACCAAGTCAGTGTTTGCGCATACCTTTATAACTGCAGCAGATGGACGGTGCTCGCTGTTTTTATGCAGGGCCAAATGGTAGACAGTTCTTTAAAAATACGTTTTCCTGAGAGGAATTTAGCTTTCATATGATTTCCTGTTTCAAAACCTTATCCACAAGTTTTGTTCTGGACATAATTTTGAATTATATAGGCCTAGGCTTATTTCACTTCCTGAGCCAAATGTGTTCTAGTCTACTTACTGAAAATGGCGTTCTAAGCAGTGACAAAATCTCAAAGACCTGTAAAGCATGCTCGCTCAGACCGTGCAAGACAGGTTGAATAATTATTACATTTTATTGAATGATTTCGTAAGTAGATACCTATTTGTGACAAAACCACAAACATAAACCACGTATAAAATCCATAAAATATAAACTTTTGACCCAGTCTTTTGGTATTTTTGAATTATCAGTAGATCGAGTATGTTCTCCCCATGAAACTATACAACAAGTCAACAAAACAACTAGATCTGGCTGGGTATTTAACTTACAAAAGAAATACATTAATTCACCATACAAGGAGAATTTCCTTTTATTTCTATACAGTTTAAATATGAACACGAATATGACATATATTTCAAATAGTTTCGTTAAACATGACCAATCATTTTTTGGGCCACATCCGAAATCAAGAGGCAAGCGCACAAAAACACTGTCATTCAGTTACCAGAATCATGATTTTTTTTTAAGAAACATAAAATGACAATAACAATAACAAAAATAGACAGTTAAGTGAACTTCTGGAATGCTACAACAAATTTACCAAACACAACTTTACCGGTGGGAGCTTTGGACATATGAAGGTAGTATCTTCATATGTGTAGGATATCCGAAGATGATGCCATAAGCCATTTTATGCATTTTTTTTGTCTTCTTCTTTTCTTTACTCTGACCTCTTCTCTTCCTCCTCCTCTCCGCTGGTCTGAGAGGAGTTGATCAGTTTATTCTCCTTTTTCCACTTCATCCTTCTGTTCTGGAACCAAATTTTGATCTGGCGTTCTGTTAGGCACAATGCGTGCGCGATCTCGATACGGCGCCTCCGGGTAAGGTACCTGTTAAAATGGAACTCTTTCTCCAGCTCGAGCGTCTGGTAGCGGGTGTACGTCTGACGACCCCTTCGACCGGGGTTACCGAAGGTCCCTGTCAAAAGAAAGGGAAGAGAGAGTCAAACATTAACTTGTGTTTATACCACTGATATAGACAGGCTATGTCCGAGGAGAAAGAGCTTGGGGCGAATACCATGACTTGAACTCGTGAGCTTTTGCTGAAGATCTGCCTTACTGGTAGACATGTGGTGTACAGTAGCAAACAATGATATAATTTCTATAGTCCTAGAAGCTGCCCTTAAATTAGTCCGTAAAAGTGCTGTTTACATCATATTGCACAGGGTTATGTCATATTTTTTACAAATATGCACGATATTTGAATCATGGGTGTATTTTTTGCGCCAAACAATGAGCATTTACATATAAGCAACTGAAATATCCTGTTATTTCCTGTTGTTTTTTTCCACACATACAAAAAGATAAGTTATTTAGAGAAGGGGTGTTAGTTTTGACAAGTTTAATAACAACGTACTTTATCTTCATAAACACATTCTAGCCTGCAGTAGGGGCAAACCATGGCGCATCACAACATTAAAGAACAAGGAGCTCTTTATTGATCATCATAATTCTAAGCATTCGCTAATTTACCCACACTGCTTCTGGCAAGTCACACACTTAGAGTTTAGAGACAGAAAACAATAAAAAGCCTATACAGAATGGTGCACTTAAAGTGATCATAATTCAAATGTTAGGATATCCAACAGTCAAGGAAGAGTAGCTCTCGCTCACTGTCTATTAAGAGTTGTTTAAGTTTTTTTTGTTGTATGTCGAAACGGAATTCCTCGAATGTAATTTATGGTGCTAATTTATTCCTCTATTGTTGTGTAGTGTGCTTCCCTATCATATGTCATGCCTTAGACATCATTTATAACTGTAACCCATAGCACTGTCACTATGTGTATTTGCCTTGTGATACATTTTGAACTTTGTGATAGTGAGAGTCTTTTTGTGGTGAATAACTAAGCACTAATAGCTGGAACCCTGTCAAAAAAAACAATACGAGCCATTTTGTGATAAGAACCCATCTTTGATGGAACTGCTGCTCCATTGTTGCCAAGGATGTGTTCGTGTGCCGTGCGATTTTAATCTACAACGTGAATAATGTCAGCCTTGAGGCGATAAGAACCATAATCACAACGGTTTATGGGGAGAAAAAAAACTGTACTTATGGAGGACTCATCAAAAGTGTACATTTGATTTTGTATAGCATGCTTTGCTTCCTTTACTTTCAGCCTGGGTGTTAAGACACAACCAGAGCGACAATATTTCCCACTGTATGCTCTTCCGGCGCTATACAGTGCTGCTGCAGGTCACATGTAATAGGCAAGCTCTATGTATCAGCCCAGACAGGCAAAAACCAAAACAAACCGTAAGAAAAAACAAATGACATGACAATGTGGACTCACCGTTACACGAGTTCATCCTCTGCATCCACGGATAAACGGGCGTCGAGGGCTTCTGGTCCTCGCTGTCCCCGAATATGCTTTTATTTTGCCCCGAGCAGTCCGTCTTGCGATGGTCTTGGCTCAGGACGAGCGAATGTTCCTCTATGCTGGCGAGGGTGCAGGCGGGGTCCTTTTCCCTGTAAAAGCTGGCTGCTGCGTAGTCGCATGCACCGGCGGCGCTGGCCCGGCCATAGGCACCGTTCGCCTGCTGGTAATACGAGGATGGATACGCCTTGTCTTGAACGCTGGTAGCGCCATAGGCAGCACCAGGATAGTGTCTTAAAGGATCAGTGTATCCGGAGGAGTATAACGGTATCTGTCCCAAGAAAGACTCTTGTCCTCCAGGCAGAGTCACTGGAAAAGTTGAGTTTACAAAATAGGAACTCATTGGGAGGGTACAGGTTCTTTTCCTTGGTTTATGATTTGTTGTGTTTTATAGTCCAACTGGTTTAGCTATTAGTAGTTTATCGGAGATTGGGTTTTAGTTGAGGGGGGGCGCTGGGTGGCGATGTGCCAGTGCGGGACAGAGGGAAACCATACCATCTGACCAGGCGCTGACCAATAGCGTGCGTTAGTGTCTGCAAAATAGCACCCTGGAGGGGGGGGGGGGGGGGGGGGGGCTGTGATTGCATGCGCCGGGGGACCCCAGCGCAAACCCGAGAGCAGGCATTTTTTCTCTTCCATCTCTTTCGCCTTTCTCTCCTTCCAATGAGATTGCACAATACGAATCACACTGGAATTTTAAAGTGGTAAATTGAATACATAGACACTTCTCCCCCTTCTCTTTGGTCTTTGGTGAGCCATATACGGTAAAGGCCCTACTTACTCAAGACAACAAATATGACCCTTCAAATAATCCCCACATTAAAAAGGACTTGAAAACGTAAATCATATAGAGACGCACCAATGGGAGTTTGAGTTATCTTCTGCATTTGAAATATTTTGTGTTTATATTTTTGGTCGTCTGATTTATTCGCTCAGTACAGTAGATATGTGATGAAATATGTCCTCTCCCCTCTTACATCACATTATCATCACCATTATTTCCATAGCGATTTCCATCCGGGTATTTGACAATATACTGAAAGTGTATTTCAACATGCACGTGCTTATTATATTTATTGGCATTTATTGTAATATTCAGCATTACAATTGCTTTGAGTTTTTGCAACAGTTGCCTTCACTGAACAATATTCCTATATTAGTTGAATATGATACAATATTTTGAGAGCCCTGGCTTTTATAAATGTTTAGAGAAAATTAGCTGCCGTACATTAGTCGATATGTTACCATTGGTTGTTTGTTGAACGGCTCTGGCCTACGTTGCGGTATCATACAAGTTCCTTATTACCGCATGTGTCTAGTCTGAGTGTGTATTTACATGCATGCTGCCCTGACCACATTTCATGCACCGGTTTTTATTTCAAAATTATTGACTGGGAAGGTCATTACGCGTTGTAAAGCTTTACATGTTTCGCTGACTTTTCTACCACGAGTCAAGTCAGGTCTGGATCTGTTTTTCATTTACAAATGGCATTTACAAAATCATAAATTAGCCAGTCCCATAAATAAGTCCGGTCCTCATACAAGTGTTGTCTGTAGAATAGCGCTGGCAGTCTGTGTATTTTTACTTTCATTTTGGTTCCCTTTCAAACCAGGACACTGAGCTTCCTTTGGTTTGGCTTAGTTTTGTGTGAACGGAAAACGTCCATTGTGTGACCATTTGTTAAAGTACACAGAGAAATGGGCCAGTCTAAGTCTCGGTTAATAATTAATTAATAATAACTACCATAAGCCATTTTTTTTCAGTCTTAACAATGCACATTTTAGCTTAAAATCTGATGATATGGGGCTATTATTGTGTAAAAACTAACTTTAATGTCTGTTCCTCTGAACCAATTCTCATTTTGCTTTTTGTCTCGTTGCAGGTCTCCTTATAACTTTACGAACAGCAAGGTAAAGCCAGCTGAAGTACTCTGACTTGGTAACTTTTGTGGACAAAACTGCACTGCAGAAAAGTTGTCTACAGATTGCACGAGAAGCAACACACTGGATACCAATTCATTGAACATTACACAACATATATGGACTATGACCGGAAATCCAAGTGAAGATGCGTCTGACTGTAGGGAGAAAAAGTTGTGATTTGTTTATACAGACCAGGGAGGAAACACTCGCCTGTCACTTTTTGTCATATTTCCCGGAACTACCTCATAGTCCCCCGAGTTCCGCATGACATATGCATATGTAAGTATGTGCTCTTTTCATGGTCTTGCATTGTTCTGTATATTTGTTTAAGATATAATATATTAATACATGTATGTATATGAGTATGTGTGTGAAACAAAGTCAAGTAGTAATAGGCCTATATTTCCCTGTAAATGTTCTATTTTCTACTGTGGATAAAAGGGGGTTTTACGCGCAGCATTTTGATGGAAATAATTGTCTTACAAGTATATTTTGCACGATTAAACATCTCGATTGTTTGTTCTGCTAAGTTAATAACTGCGTATAATGTCAAAAGGCCAATTTAGTCGATTGTAGATCTTCATAGGCCTATCTGTAATCTTGGTGATAATGTAGGCCTTTCATTAAAATACAAGAAAACTGTAAACGAGTTGTGGTGTCTTGTGTTTTGGAGTTGCTGTTTTACTTCACTGGGGAAAGGTGTTTTTGTGTTTTATGACTTTATGGGGGCTTGTAAATTAACAGACACGATTGGAATTGAAAACAAGTGGTGGCAGCAGAAGTTATAACAAATGCCCCTGGCTTAGCTCTTACTTTACTGTACATTAGTTTTAAGTGCTTATTATATAAGTGCACTTAACCTAACCATAACACAAGAAACAATTCAGAAGTATTTAGAGCCATTTGACTTCTATTCGCAGGTTTAGTGCGCACTTCTATTCGCAGGTTTAGTGCGCACTCGCGTGCGTAGCCTAATTCATTCGGTTATCGAAAAGAAGCATCTGTTTTTGACACTTCTCCGCCCCATTCTGCTACAGTTGTCATAAACAGTAATCCTACTTTTAACCTTTTTGATTATTGAAAGTGATTATTGTGATTGAAATATTCTACTTTTTAGTCAATTGTATTAAATTAAACCGAGGGTTCACCAGTCTTATACATTTTCATTGCAAACACAGCGACTCGATAACTCTGAAGAAACTCCAGTTCTACACAAGGCATTCTGCAAGTCTTTACATGCATGACAGTGTGTGGAAATATCGAATTAAACGGAGGTAGATAGCCTAAGTGAATAATGCATGAATTAAAGGTAACTATAACCATGCTTTTCCGCACATGTTTAGCTTGGAAATGCATAGTTTAACGTTTAGAACTATAATCAAATAGTAGCAAACTAATTGTATCAATATTAGCAAATAGTGTTACCGTAGCCTATATAGGCCCATGCAGCATTGCGTGGTTTTAAGTCGCGGTGTTACAACGGTGTTCTATCAAGTGAATGACTTGTACTGGTTAATGATAGACAGGGCAGACCGTTTCTTACATATTTGTTATTGCTCTCCAGAAAACTCTCCAAAGTCCTTCACGGACTAGTCACTAGACGGTTACCTGATCAGCCTTCAGCCAAAAGCTTTGGACACAGGTTACTCATTAAATATTTCATAGCGTTAGTCTCATATAGTTTCATACAGGCCTACTGTAGACCTAATTACTTCTAACACATTGTATTGCTAATATTCTGATGTTTTGTCACTTTTAATCATGGCTGTCAGTCAAAATATAGATATTTAGTCATTACTGTATTCTGATATTGTAAAATACACACTTCAAATGGAAATTATTATGTTGTTGTAACATAGGCAAGACGGCAGGTTGCCTAGTGGTTAGAGCGTTGGACTTGTAACCGAAAGGTTGCAAGATCGAATCCCTGAGCTGTAAAATTAAATTTGACATTAAAACTAAACAATTAGCCATCTCAATGTAACACACACACGGTACGAAAAAATGTCTCGAGGTGTTTACAAATGACTGCCTTGAGTGTGCGACCGCACTAAACCAAATGAAAACAGTGACCAAGGACAAATCCTGTGTGGTTCCAACACACACACCTCCCCTGTATCCACCACCACAGCTCCATACCCCTCTCACTGTGTCTCCACTTCAACACGACCCTCACAAATAATAGGGCCAGATTGCATTTATAGCACGGTTGTTTTCTTGGGGAGAGAGCACACAACATCACTTAATACACCAAATGACCAACTAAAGTCAGCCGGGTAATAACAGTGAAAGTTACACTGAGTGAGTGAATCCAGGTTGGCTCTAACACCGGGCCGCAACTACACGCTCCACTCACTGCACAATGCAATAACCTTGGAGCGGTCATCCGCTTACGTCTTGGTGAAGTGCTTTTTAGAAGGGGAGAAGTGGGGGGATGCACGAAATCGAGGCTTAAGGCTTGGGCTTCTGCATGTGTGCCACAAATCTCCCCCAAACGCAGACACATCAAAGCGCGGCAACAGCAGCTCGAGAATTTACAACCTCTGCATTCTTTTACGTTTCACTGCCACCGAGCCCAACCCGCCCATTACAGCTTTCCTGTTATCTCCTGCCCCAGACAGGGCCTCACCGTTTTGTTACACAATATAGTTCAGAAGAGGGACCAATAACACTGGAAATATCACATCTGTGGGCTGTTTGTCAACAGCTCACGCACTTAGCGACAAACACATTTCTGCACAATCATAGGAGCACAATATGCACGGTTCAACTGTACACTATTACACTCGAACACAGAGACACACATAAATGCACATGCACACGCACACACACCAGACAGAAGGCCCTGATATTGGAGGCTGTTGGGCATTATGGAAAAATGGACGCTAGATGGCACCAAAGAGTTAGGAAGGAGCAGAAGCTGCAGCAAACAGCGACCTGCGTCACTGCAAGATCAAATCAACTGGCATTACTGCAAGCTTCAAGACTGCCAAGTCAGCTTATCACATTTGGAAATGAAATCCAAAACAAAGTCTCTATAATCGTTAAGTGGAATAGGATATATGTTTATGCACTAGGCTGCTACCGTTTATTTCTTTGATAGTTATTGTATCTGCATGGACGAACTTCTATAGTGGGCGGCGTATTTTGCTGACAATATGTGATACAATACCAAATGTACTATGCTATGACATAGTAAATGTATATTATAACATGTTGCAATTAAATACCATCTCATCCAGTGGTTCTTTGTTTTGTTCATGTCACTTTTTTTCTTGGATTTTAGTCTGTATTTTGCGGTGCTACTGAATAAACTGAATAAGGAATTGTTGTGTTGTTTGTTGGGATGTCATATACTGAAGTGAGATGATAAATAAAATTGATTTTGATATTAGAGATATTGTGTAAAGCTGTAGACAGACAGACAGACAGACAGACAGACAGACAGACAGACACACACACACACACACACACACACACACACACACACACACACACACACACACACACACACACACACACACACACACACACACACACACACACACACACACACACACAGATGGATATACTTGCAGATCGATGTATAAGCAGATAGACTGTCAGACCCTTGATACACAGCTAGAAGCGAATAGTATCACACACAATTACGCATTATATACTAATAATAAGAATAATACCGCCATTGATTATACATTGGAAAAATTATATGTTATTACTTTGGATGAGGATTGGCAAGCAAGTATAGGCTATTTGTGGTAGTTGTAGTATGGTGGTACATTGAAATAACTAAATAGTAGACTATGTCTGGTTTAAGGCACAGACGGAATGAAGCAGATATCATAACAAGTGCACTGTTGAAGCAGCCTTTATGGTGGGTGTGGGGACCTTTTAATGAGGAGGATACGACAAATGGGCACCAAAGGGTCTAGCGTGTAAAAACAATACCGGATGATGGCACAGAAGGGGGAATGAAAGGGGAAATAAAGCAATAAAAGTGGGCGAGATCACCCCGCAGACACATACAAAAACATTCTACACCGCACAG
Source organism: Oncorhynchus kisutch (assembly GCF_002021735.2). Taxonomy (NCBI): domain Eukaryota; kingdom Metazoa; phylum Chordata; class Actinopteri; order Salmoniformes; family Salmonidae; genus Oncorhynchus; species Oncorhynchus kisutch. The sequence continues at coordinate 67,167,177 of NC_034179.2, forward strand.
ACGTACCAACTGTCCAGTAACCTGGAAGCGTTGTGTCGGTGATCTGGAAGTGATTCGCTACACCGCTATTTGTCAAGCCCTAGCGTAATGGAGGATTTAGAAAAAATACGGTCAGTCTCAATGCTAAACTCAAACGATCATCTGCTATCTCAACAAAACGCCATGTTGTGTGCCTCGTCTTGTTCGTTTCCACGCTTTAGGGAGGCGTATGAGAGCGAAGGAATGTTGTATAGCTCCGTGTTTTTTGATTAAGGATTCCACTTAAGAGGTGACCCAAGACTGTACATCAGAAATTCTATTTGCATAGGAGCGGCTACATCAAACCTCGCCCTCGCAGCCCGGGCACGGGTATCCTTATACCACAAACAACCTCAGCCAGCCACAAATGAGCATATCGAAATCGATATGTATTTCTCTAATATGCCTCCGAGCCAAATACAAATTCGTCATGCACACATAAGAAGGTAAACATCTCCAAGCACTTTCGAGTGACGACATCTCATAGAACGTCATCATAGAATGTAATATTTACTAAAGGTTTATGCACACTTAAAATGTGAATATTTTCATTGGAGAGAGCAGTTATGATTGCGTTTTGAATAATTGTTTTCAAACTTTCTGTGAAACGAGACAGCGTGAGTGTAATGACAGACAAGCACGCGTTTACCTTTGTTGATAATCCGTCACTAAGTCCTTGGATAGCATCCGCGAGTCTCGCACAGCTCGCGGTACAGCATTCCCGCTGCCCCAGCTCCGTACAGCCATTAGTGCGCGAAGTCACCACTGTGGCTTTACAGTGTCGCAGGCCGCCTCCATACCGTTTAATTTACATTAGTCAACAGGAATGAAGCATCCCGGTATAAAAATTAGACGAGACCCTCCGGTGTGTCCAGATCTCTCACAGTCAGTCACTCTCTCCATCGCAGCGGAAATCCCAATCACAGTCGGCCACATTAGCATAGCGCAGGGCGAGGAGGCAGGTCTCCCAGTTTCTCTGTAAACACTGCGGGGGACAAGGTTATATTTTTATTTCATACATGCGATTAAACCGCCTAGAACCTTGAAGGAGCACAGTGTTGCTGCAGAAGGTGCGGTGTCCAAAAGATTGCTGCAATATAACCACTTGGGAAATCATAAAAAGTTCATGTTCACGGTTACCCATCCACATGACCATCCTCGGCCAATCCCAGGACCCAGGCACTCATAAAGTTCTATCACAAAGTTGTAAATTTTCATAAAACAACAAGGAATTTATTGCGTTTCTTCATGACTGCTTTAGCAGCAGTGGTTCCTCCATCGCCATCTTTTTTCTCTCAAATAGGAAAAGCATAGGGAGGATTTCTCTTGTGTTTCACATGAAAGATTTTGTAGGCCGATCGGTGAGACATAAACGTTTCTTGTGAGGGTGTTTCTGTGTTCTTATAAGCAATTAATACAACTACATTGCTCAGATATTTCATATCTAGTCTTTTCTCCAAAGATATTTGAAAAATGATATCTTTGTGTGCTATTGGCACAATGCGTTGGAGGACAAGACTAGGCTTATATTGACCTTTTCCCAGCTGTTTAGTTATATTATCATTGTATTGTTGAAATGTAAAAGAAAATTAAATTGTTCAAAAAACAAGAACTACTTACAACAAGAGATAATGATGAACCAGCATATCTCATTGAATAGTTCCATCCTCAAATTACATCAATGTTAGCCATTTACGTTAGTTATAGGCTATCGACGCATTCCCGAGGCCTTTGTTCAGATGTTAGGGTTATTAGTCGCATTAATATTGCGTGCATGAGACCAGCTTTATGTATTGACGGTGTATTGGTGGTGCATGTTCAGAACAAAACCATTTTCAGAGCAACAAATATTGCACGGCTACGATATAGCATTGAAAACAGACTTTAAGGCGTGTAAACTAAACAACAAAGCATTCCAGTCGACCAACATATCCAATAGGAGATACTTTGATAAAGAAGGTTTAATCTTGTCCATCAACACAACCATGGAAATGTGCAAATATCAACATTCAACTGAACATCTTTGCTACAAAAGGCGTGCGTAAAATGTTTCGCACTGCGGCATACAATCGCCGCATTGTGGCCAAGGCCCAAATCATAAAGATATCTTCTAAGAAGGTCCTAAAGAGAATGAAACGCATTTGCATCCTGGTTTCGTTTTCGTCTAGTATACAATAACTAAACGATGCAAATTGATGCTGCCTATATGCAAATGAAATGTGTTGATTATTAACGAATATGAAAATGGAAAGACTAAACTCTGAAGACGGGTATTGTTGCAGGGCCTGCAATCCTGGCACATGAGCAGAAGTTTTCGTAAGCGCCTGTTTCCCATTTTGTGGATTTTTTGGTTACTTTTATGGGGGTTTCCGGTCTTTCATTGATGCAATAAACGCATTAGTTACAACCCCCAATATACGTCGTCTCTTGGTCAGTGTTGTATGCACAGAACCAAGGCAGAGACTATAGCCAACAATTCCAGGGCAAACGGGTATAATTAACATCCATAGGTTAGCCTAAAATATATACCACTCAACTAAATATTCAAAATAATTCAAACGCTTGCATCAATAAACTAAACAGGATCGAAATCATGATACTGACAGGCTGTTCATAGCAATGCCAGTATCCCTATTATTATTAATATTAAACATTGGGCTGCATTAGAAATGAAACAGGTTAGGCTACCTTGTCTTTATAAACATAGATTCAAAATAATATTAAATGAAAATGATAACACTTTGCTATTAGGCCTACACATGAATAGGCCTATTTATTTATTTGACCAGACTAGCCTGTCAGTGGAAGGCTAGCCTACTATCAACAAAATGTGATAATGGGCGGATAAAATTGTGGATAGTATTATGCTTTCACAGGTCTTGTTAAACAAAATGCTTAATGTAGGCTCATTTGGTGAAATTCATTTAAGAAATATCACCTACAGCTGTACATGTAGCCTAGGCCTAGTCATTGAACCATCATACATATTAACGTTTGTCTTTTTCTTTTTTAATATTCGATAAGAATATTATTTCTGATTCAACAAATAGCCTAAGCCTCCTCGATAGGCCATCGCCCATCGCATATGCCCATGTATTACAAACATGCAGGGCCTAAGCATTTAGGAATGTAGCACACACCCAATCCAAGATAAATAAACAACTAAAATAATTTGTAATGAATTACTTTTTCCTTTATTGACAGAACACTTGTGCAATTGAATAACACATAGTTCCTCACAACACGAAATTATACAAATTCCTACATATCGTGGTCCACTGTAGGCCAACATCTCAAGAATAGAAACAAAATACGTAAAATCATTTGACATAGGGTTAAAATCCCTTACAACAAGTCATAAAATATACATCCAGAAGATCACAAGATGACAGAGAATGAAAATATAACAACAAGGATGACCTTAGAGTTGCCAAACTGCTGCAAAGCCGATCCCTTTTCTCGCATACAGGCTAGTTTTCCTAACCAGAGTTTTGCAATATTATGGTCTATGCCAAAGAACTAGACAATATTTACCTAAATCAACATTTAAGCAACAATAGCTTATTTAGTATCGCTTAGAAATCATACTATTTTTTTTCTTTATACAATTTCACTGTACTTTTAACAAAACAAGACGTGGCTATAGGCTACTTTAATCATTAATCTTATAGGTAGTATTGTATATTTAACTCAGTGTAAGAATAGGGGGGACACGGTTTTCCCCTACGGTTTTAATATAATATCAGTCTCATGTAGTGCTCATTAGTCTTTTCACCGTCCATTCACCGTCGCTACTGGTCTTCATCCTCGTCCTCCTCGCCCCCCGGCGGTTCGGCTGCAGGGGAGCTCCGGCCAGGCGTCTTGTTCTCCTTCTTCCACTTCATCCTCCGGTTCTGGAACCAGATTTTGATCTGCCTCTCCGTCAGACACAGCGCGTGTGCGATCTCTATGCGTCTTCGGCGGGTCAGGTAGCGATTGAAGTGGAACTCCTTCTCAAGCTCCAGCGTCTGGTAACGCGTGTACGTCTGTCGACCTCGCTTCCTGTCTGCACCTGTATATAAAAGAGTCAGAGCTTGCGTGAGAACACCGAACAGACAGAAATCGAGCGGAAACATATTTTATTTTTTCCTCAGCAAACTGAAATAGTAAAAAATTAAATGAAATCGAATGCGCTATCTAGATCGAATCTGTTTTTTTGTTCTTGTGAAAGAGTAGGCATATAGGCTATAGCTTAACAAAGCTTTGATAAACGTGCATGGAAACCATAAGTGCAGTGGAAGGAAACGTTGTGATATTTGCTGAATAAATGCAACAATTGAGTTATATTTCTGAAGATGATATGATTCGAAGGATTAGTTGTGGAGAGGATATTGTTATTATTTACTATCTTCTCAGAGGTTAAAAGGCAACTGGGAAAATCTTTGTCATAGTTTGGAAATAATTACATTTCTGAATCTAGCTGGGCCAAATGTAGTGCATCTGTTGTGCTACCTCAGTAGTGGCCTATGTTGTAAACACGACTTGCAGAGCAAATATAAACACCTAAAAGTTACATTTAACGAGCTGTTCCCACTACTAATTTTAAGAGTGTACAGTAAACAGTTTTACAATCCCCGTAGGTATAACCGTGGGGTAGTAAGAGGGAAGCGGATGTATAGGCCTGAACGGAAGTGATAGTAATCTCCACACTGTTATTTTGTTACGGAATTCTAGTAAACAGCTATACAATAGCTATACAGTCAACGCTATCTGACCAAGAATACCAATGAAAAAAAAACACATTTCTGATAAGTGATACTTTATCAGAACTGTGTTTTTTTTCTCCATTGGTATTCTTGGTCAGATAGCGTTGACTGTATAGCTATAGGCCTACCACAAATCCTTAGTGTCATTTTGCCCTGGAATCCAGCAACGTTTCATGAAAATAATAAGAAAAGAAAAGTAATATATAAGCAATATTTGTAATGAGATACTATAGGCCTTTACATGCTTAGTATTACCATCTTAGGTAATCTATAGGTTTCCTATTCCATCATATGCATAATACATTATATTTTGTAAAGTATCTAAACGAACTTAGCGCCACTTACTTTTCATTGACATTCATGGTGCAATTAATATAACTCTGTAATGCTATATGGACTGATATACAGTATCATTCCGTATCATTCAAATACAAGTAGGCTATAAAACCATAAAATCCAGCTGAAAATGCTCAGCTGTGTATTCATGCATTTCCCTTTCGCACAAAATACCTAACATTCCATTGCCTTGGAACAGAAATGGGAGTTTTGATGTGCTCAACAACATAACCTCCACCACACAACAGAACCCCTATCTCGTAATGGGGCGTAGGGCCTTCTCGAATAAACCTCGATGGCATATAAGCGAGGAGAAAAACAAGATCACTCCCTGTTGACATACACAAGGGGTTTTACTTCCAAAAGTTCCGCATACGATGCGAATGGGACGGGTCTCCTCCCGTTTCCGCTCAAGGCAGACATCTAATGGAGTCTGAGCTGAGCTGCTGCACTGTGGGGTTTTATTGCACGACGTGGTCACTGGTGTGGTTCTCATTTCCTCTCTGGCGACGTGTCACATTCTGGGTGAAACTGGCTCGAAATGAGACAGGAGGAGGTTTGGAGGTCTGGGGAGCCCGCCGAGGAAGGGGAGAGGGAGGGAAAGAGAGAGAGCGAGAGAGGGAGAGAGAGAGGGGGGGGGGGGTGTTCATATTGATTATATTTTTCTCTCCTATGGTGTCCTCAGTGATTTGTGTTTCAGCAGAGAGAAACGGCTTGGCTGGAATTCTTCTCCGTGAATCGCAGTTTTGTCAGGAGTTTTAACAAGGGCGAGCATTGTGCTCTCAGAGGCCCTCTAGTACGCTCGCGCATAGTCTACTACACACCCGTCCCAGTGTATAAGACATTGAAAGTGTGTGTGTGTGTGTGTGGGGGGGGGGGGGTTACTATCTATAAACTATATTTGATAAGGGTATTATTTATAAAGTGACATTTGCTTGAGAATAAGTTATAGGGAAGTGGGTGTATTTCCAGACCAAATATTTGCTTTGTTAGGCTGAAACATCACACTCATATAGGCTAGTTAAACAACTCATCTAAATTAAATTACATACATTCATTGTTAGGCCATGCCACGCCGGTGAACATGTCAGGAAAATATTTTTTTTAGCAAGTCTCATTGAAAGATTGTTTGTGTGTGTGTGTGTTTGTGTGTGCATCTGTGTGGACCAGAAGTCCTCAAAAGATTAGTAAACAAACAAAAAGTTGACCAACTGGGGACATTTTGTTAGTCCCCACGAGGTCAAATGCTATTTCTAGGGGGTTTAGGGTTAAAGTTAGAATTATGTTACGGGTTAGGAGCTAGGGTTAGTGTTAGGGTTAGAAGCTAGGGTTAGGTTTAGGGTTAAGGTGAGTTTTTTTTTAGTTAAGGTTAGGGTTAAGGTTAAGGTTAGGGTTAAGGTTAAGATTAGGGTTGGGGTAAGAGTATGGGTTAGGTTTAGGTCTAGGGATTAGGGAAAATAGGATTTTGAATGGGAGTGAATTGTGTCCCCCCACAAGGTTAGCTGTACAAGACTGTGTGTGTGTGTGTGTGTGTGTGTGTGTGTGTGTGTGTGTGTGTGTGTGTGTGTGTGTGTGTGTGTGTGTGTGTGTGTGTGTGTGTGTGTGTGTGTGTGTGTGTGTGTGTGTGTGTGTGTGAGAGAGAGAGAGAGAGAGAGAGACTACCTGTCACTGTGTCTACCTAGTCAACTTGAGCAATGTCTTGATTTGTTATATTTATTTGTGTATGAATAGTCTTAGCCATTGCAAACACCAATGAAGCGTATTTCTTCATACCAGGTGCCTCATTAAATGACACTTGAATATCTAAATTAGGTTTTCAAAGTCAGTTGGTGGCTCCTATAACCAAATTAGCAAGCGGTAGGCTGGCAAAGAGAGTCAGACATGCCAGGCATGAGCACGCTTCCATGAGGATTTTTTTTCAAGTACGCATATTTCACACAAGGACATAAATAGCTTACACCCAACTTACACGACGAGTGTAAATTTATGAGAAAACGTGTGGCAACGAATACCTGCTAGTAAATGTCAAAAGCCCTGCTAATGAGGACGTATCATTTTCAAAACGATTTATGATGTTATACGTTTTACGCCAGAGGCTAACAAGAGAAGGGAGCACTAAATTGACAATTGACTGATAGGAAGTTTGTGGTAGTAGTAGCCAAGGCCTTGAGAGGTTACTGAAAATCATTAGACAAAAAGTTGTCAGACACTTTTTCACTTGAGCCGCGCGCACTGAAAGTTGTTGTTCCTTGATGGTGTGTAATTGTTCAGCCTCCTTGAGTGCGTAAAACGCACACCTCACAAACACAGGCAGGCGCGCGCACAGACATATACCACAGCTACACAGCCACTTACATCTACACACACATACACACATTATTTGACAGTACACTTAATCTAACAGTGGCGTAACATGAATTGCTATTTTGTGAGCATCATTTTCTCAGACTAGATTTCCTTGTTTGCTGGGTGGGCAGTAGGCAGCTGTAAGGCCCACTGAAACTATTCAACAAGCCAGTTCCGAATGTTAGACAATGGCGTTTCTATAACAAAACAACACAACCTAACATCGCAAACCAAGAGCTAACCAACTATTAGCATCGTATTATTTAGGGTGTTTGCGACATTCGGAGGCATTTCTGCGATACTAATATAAGCCAGTGAACACAGGGCAGGGACCAGGAAATCATGCAGAAAGTGACAACAGAAAGTGATGGAATAGCCTAAAAAGGCTATTTCTTTCTACCCGAGGACGGAGTAAAATAATCCAACGCCCCCTCTCTCTGTTTTAACACAATACCGCCTAATGAATATTCAGATGTCTTAAATTATGGTTTTATTGAGGTCGTATAGCAATAAAAGATCTGCGCAGGCAAAGCGGTGTAAAGCATAGTTCAGGAAGTCGCTCTGGCCACTTCGCAACCACACTGTTTAGACCGTTTAGCGCAATTATTAGGTGGGAGCAAAGCCCCATTCCTTTCTCCCTTCCTCTTCTTTTGAAAACATACATTTTAAGCTCACGTACCTGAGCTTCTCATCCAGGGGTAGATCCGTAAACTGTCCTCGTTCTGTCTCTGCTCCGCCTTACCGCAGCTGGACACTTTGGACGGGTCACCACCGGAGCAAATCATGGAGAGGTCGGGGTGTTCAAAGTGGGAGCAGTGCATGTTCAGAGAGCCGGTGCCCAGCCCATATGCAGAGGGATACATGCTTCGGGTTTGGGTGGGCATGTTCCCTGCGTTATTGTACAGTCCCGACAGTGTGGAGGAAGAGGAGGAGAAGCCTGCGCCGCCGGAGCCCGAGACATATCTGCTGGCGCCTGGTGAACTGGACGCAAAGGCGCAAGAAGTTTGCTCGGGAAAGACCCCACTTGGAAAAACTGAACTTGCAGCTTGATATTTGGAAAACAAAGCGTTCGCATAATACAATGAACTCATAATTTGACCGGTGATTTGTAGGCCGGGAGGTTTTAGTGTCGGTTTTACGAGGTACTGTGATATATTACAGAATTACAGTCTAGATTTACACCAAAAATCACCCCTTTTTCCTCAGGGGCCACGTGACGAGGGCCATGTGATACAAACTCATCCAATAACAACAGGGCTTCCTACAAGCTCAGCTAATGTGGAAAAAAAGTGCACCACTGACCATACAAATAAAATACTTCAGTCTATTCACTGTACGCCGAACGGTAGGCCTACCTCCAATCAAGGAACTAACTAGAACACAAACAAATCGATGGTCAATAGAATATATGATGTAATCACCCGGCGCGTTGCACAATGATAAAAAGGCCTGATCCTTACAAATATCCAAATGAATGTATACAGACAGATCTTAAAATGTCCTCGACTTCTCGTTAGCTACCACACAAATAAGAAAAACCTATTTGTTTCCATATTGATTTTACTTATCCTTGTCAGCGGTGGGATCTCTCAGTAAGTTCCTCTGTCTGTTATCCTGGTCTCTGCGCACGCAGCCTGAACTTTGTCCGTGGACTAGTGGTGCCCACTCGGGCCCGTTCTGGAAGAATTTCTGCTTTCGAGCATCCCTCTGTCGACAGCAACCATCTCCAGCACAACAGAGAAGCTCTGGACAACACAAGCACTTTTGCTTTTACGGAACAGGGGGGCCAGGAGCTGTCTCGAGTCGCCTCGTGCCACTTACCACCCTATCGCAGTGTTTGACAGGATTCACCTGGCGCACAGGTGCTCTTATGCACCTTTTTTTCTTTCCTTTCTCCAATAAAACCTAACATAAATGTGACTGTTATTGGAAGTGAAATATCATCACGTTTTCTTCTGAAGTGGGTCATATGATTTAGCCAGCCTTTACAGTGTGGTTCCACATGCCACGGCTTTATCTATGTCAACATTGTGTGGAGATTGAACATGTACGACACAATTCTGACCATGCGTCATCCTACATGGTTAGATGTATGCACCCAGTATCCATAAATAGTTATTGGTTTGGTGAAGGTTTTGATGCACTTGTGTCATTTTGGGTGAGATTACTAATTGGCTGAGTCAGTCTGTGTGGTGACGGTGGCTATTGGGATTCACACCTTGAGAGGAAATTAAGCAGAGAACAGCAATGATGTCACAGATCCTCGCTTGTAAACTTTATTGTGTCCTCTGTCTTCCGCCGTTTCCAGGTTTAGACAATAGAACAAAGTGATGAAGAACAATAAAGCGTATCATCAAGTCCCCATAAACTAATTCACGAGTAGCCTAGATTACACATTCTGTTTAAACGAGGGGTCACATGACATCCTTTTTTATTTCCATTGTGTTTTTATTCATTTTAATTTTTTTTGCACTGTGCGCATGCTTACCCAAATAAGGAAGACAACAAAATACCATCAATCAAAACGAACTAAGGAAGGACAAGTGTAAAAAGAGGATAGCCTACAGCATAAATAGGCAGTTTCATGTTGTTGGAATTCATTATTCTCTACGTCATCATAACATTGAAGTGAGAACAGTAAAAATTGCACAATTTAACTTAAAAACTATACAGCTGCCAAGATAATTGTTAATGTCAAAATTCTAACAATAAAAATGTTTGTTTTTTTCACGATAAATGTTCCACAAAGAAAGGACGCTATTTTTAACACAATAATACTTTCCAACATCAGATAAAAAGTACAAATGCTTAATTTCCCGTTCAAATGTTTCGTTTTGTCTCCCAACAACCACAATGTGAATGGTCCTGTCCTTTGTCACCATCAGGAGACTTTCCCATCGATTGAATCAAACCGTGAACGACTAGCCAAAGACTGCCATGTTCCGAGACAAAACCACATGCTGGCTCCTCTTTCCTTATCGCTCTCGCTGCCTTTTCCGCGGTGCTGATTTTGACCCCCCAGTCTCCCTATAGCTTACATTTGCTTGGCTTTGTCGCAGTCTTCCCCGGACGAGTGTGTCCCCGCGCCCTGCTCCTTCTGTCGTTTCTCCTTCTCGATCTCTTCCTGCTCTGTCTTACTGCTGGGGAACTTGTCCTTGTTGTTTTCCTTTTTCCATTTCATCCTCCTGTTCTGAAACCAGATTTTGACCTGTCTCTCGGTCAGTCCCAGGGCGTGCGATACCTCGATTCGCCGCTTGCGGGTCAGGTAGGGGTTGAATAGGAACTCTTTCTCTAGCTCCAGTGTCTGGTAACGGCTGTAGGTCTGTCGGCCTCGCCTTCGTCCGGCAGCTGTTGGCAAAATGAGGGGACATGTTTGAGGAACACATAGAAATAGCCATTACGAATAGCCTATACAAGTTCACAAATACGATTCTCTTATCTCCATCCCCAATATCCCCATACGCAATTGTTATTGTCTTTCGGCCTACAGAGTGAAGCTATCAATTATAAAATCCACTCGTTTTTATATCCCCAAGGTTATTTAAACCTAGATTGACTTGAAGTGACTTATCAGCACTGCAATACAATTCAAATGATTGGATGTTCAATGTCCACACATTCATAGGATATGAAGTAAAATCCAAAGTAAATCATGTCCGACGCCCACACATAGGCTACTCAATGCATTAGGTGAAGCTATAAAGCGCCTAACCTGTGGGAAATGGCCACCTTGTAGCGAAATAATCCCAGAGACCACTGTAAGTCGTAAAAGCGAGTAGTAAAACTTTAACCGGGGTGAGAAGTAAGAGAATCAGCTGCGGGCCAGCTCGCACATGGAGAGAAAAGCTTTGCTCTCCTCTCTATTCCCCTCTCTCTTGTATATGGCGGGGTCATTAAACTGTAAAGTGATTCGCAAGTTTTGGACACCATAAAACCATAAAAGCACTGTCTCTCTCCTTTTAAACACAGGAAATGTACCTCAGCCCTACTTGCGGATGGTGTAAGGTTTAACATTTTATCCCTTTCCCTCTTTTTATGCATACCGACAAGCAGTGTTTCAGTTTTAGCTCTGACTTACATTGCGGTCTCATCCACGGGAATAACTGCGTTGGAGAGGGGCTCTGTTCAGTGCTCTCCGTCTCGTCCCCGATGCCACCAGCCGCTAGCTTGCAGTCGTTGTACTGGACTAAATCCGCGTCCTGGGGTCCAAAAAGGGTTTGCCTCTGGAGAGCGTCGTACCCGTAGAAGTTGCCCGGCTCGCCATGGCATGTTACGGCGCAGGGACTCTGTTGGTAAGGGGCACTGGAGAGCGTGGACGCGCCGTGGTGGTAAAATTCCTGGATTTGAGGGGGATGTTGGAAAGTTGCTCCAGTGCCTGGTCCATACACTACTGTGGGTCTACTCCCAAGGTCCTGCGCAAACCCGCACTCGTAATAATTGGGACGTAAAGAGTCTCCACTCTTGTATTTGGAGAAGAGAGAGTTGACAAAATATGAACTCATCTTTTGTTGTTGTTGGTTTTGTTGTTGTTTGTGATTATAAAGACTCAAGCGCTCGAGAGGAAGGCAATTGACGAGTTCTTGGGTAAAAAAAAAAAGAACCCGAGCTAGTTCGCACTATATGGACTAATGTTGTATTTCAAAACACCCAATCTAAAAAGCCGAAGCCACAATCATGCCGATTCCATAAAATCGTCTCCACTGAAATGCTCCTGCATCACAATTCCGGTATGAGGTGCCAGTTCACAAACAGTTTTCTGTGATTTACTCCGCTGCAAATGAGTTGTTTCATATTTTGCGGTGTCTTTTCACGATAATTTGCATCTATTATCGGGTCCTCATCTCATTGGCTTCTCGCATCCCACACGGACACTGCTCTGCTCTGCGGGCTTCTGATATGGAAGGAGTGAGAGAATGAAAAAGGGAGAAAAAGAGAAAGGGAGAGAGGCGGAGAGGGAGCAAGGGACTAAGGGAAAGAGAGGGGGGTCGAGGGAGAGAGGAGGGGAGAATATGCGCATTAATATATTCAAGCGGGTAAGTTAATGAGAAATCTGCCGCTTCGCATCAGATCAAATACAGAGCACCCCCCCCACCCCAACGTACCCACTCTAAAAACCTCTCTTAAAGAGATTGATTTTTAGCATGTAGGCTGGCTAATGGTCAACCTAAAGGGATGCACATATAGCCTACTCATTCATTTCTAAATTCTAACGAGGTGGGTTTCTCTTTTTCGAAAATGTCAGGGTCGCCCTGGCAAATTGTGAAAGTACACGATGTAATTGGTATCAGTTTTAACAAGTCCTATAAATGTAATTGCAGTTCTAAAACAACTTGTCAAAGCCCCGGCACCAGCGTCTGAGGCTTGTTGAGAACAAATGAGGTAGTCAGATTTAACATTTTGATTATCGTATTTTTATAAATATGATATTCATAAAGATGTGATGTCTGGAAGGCGCGCCACTCGTGGTATAATGGAGAAAGTGGTTGTAAATGGTTTAACAAACTATAAAATGCAATAAACGCTGAGGCTGTTTGTTGTTTACACCTAGCATCAAAAAAGCTGTTAGGATTTTATGAGGTTCCACGACCAAAGCCATAAATGCTTCACTTGGAGCAATTTCACCGATACAGAAATATTCAAGTATTTCATTGTCATTTTAGTTGTGTTTTCCATACGGACTGTCATTATAGAAGCTGATATTTTAACCCCTAGACGTATTTTCTGGAATAACTAACGAGGGGACAATTTGTGGAAAGGTTGTGTTCGTTAATGACCTCATAAAAACGAAAATATTGTTAGGATTGGGACTAAAATCTGTTTTAAAGAGAATATAGACCTGTCTATACGTGATTGGTTTAAGAAATAGGCTGAGCGTAGTTTGCATTTACTAAATGAAGCCAAGGAGGAGTGTCTTCAAGCATTTATTCAGAGTTCTAGTATTAGGACAACTAGCCTAGATAATTAAGATTATGATAACATTTCTTAGTTAGGCTATATTAGCCGATATATGACTTACATTGTAGTGTAGGAGCCAAACGAATTGTAACTTTTTGTTATTCTTGCGTTATGCAGTTTTCCGATATTATGTAAGATACAGGCCTATATGTTCAAGATTGTTGAAATGAAGTGACAAAAAATATATATATTTTATGTGCATTATTTTATTCCTAGTGTGCGTATGCAAGTATTAGCCCTGCTAGGCTACTGTCAAATGTAAGCGTTGCCATTTTTAAAACATATTATTGACAAAGGAGACCTGAAGAACTGAATGAAGACCGTGTATTTGGAAAACTATAAAAGATATGTCATGTGAATGTCCAATTTACAGTAGGACAATTTGTCTGCCATGTTCATATTGTATAGCATGTGCATTCACGATAGGTTACGTTAAGGAGTGTCCTGCAATTGTAATAAAGGTTCTAACCCAAACCAATTAGCTATATATTAGAATTATAACGAACTTTCAAATTAGCTACACTGAATGAACTGTTATCCTTTACATATCAGGGGGTTCTAATGTAAATTCAAACATATTTCACAGCGCTAAAGCGTTACCAATGTAGAGTTGAACCCAATTTAGCGGCATTTTACATCTAGTATGACGATTTACAGCACGAGTTTCGTTACATTATGAAAAACATCAATATGAACAGCGTTTTTCGATCAAAAATAATGAATATAATAGTTGTACTACGAAGTTTAACATATTGCAGTCGAATAACAATAAATCATAAAAACCTTCACAACATTCGGTTGATTTGAATAATTATTCCTTAAAGTCATGGACAACAACTTTAAACCAACAGAAGATAAATTACTTAAAATTAGTAGGCTATATAATCTTCTCAGAAGAGCTGTGCCCTCTATATAAGTGCTTTAGGGCAAATAAATTATTTCTAGGCTAATAACATTTCTGAAGAAGCAAGCAAATAGTTAAAATCATTGTCAATGCGCTTCTATTTCACTATCCAAATACATAGGCCTTTATTTGAAATCTTACCATAATATAGGAGCAACATATAGGCCTATATTAATCTTCTTGCCGCCATTCAAAATCTCTTCAAGAGGCTCTCTTGGCCCACGTTTAGGTGGTGTAAGTGGCATGTCTGAGTTTTCTAAGGACTTCCGCATAGGCGGACAACACAGTGGAGGCTTTCTTTCGTGGACCAACATCGCCATCAAGAGGCCGTTTTTAGGTGTGCCGCAGGGATTTCAGATTATTACCAGTTTATGATTCTATAAAACAGGACACATACACCCACATAATGAAGGTATTTCACAACTAAACAGTGAGAGTATAGGCCTTATTTCGAAAAAAACAAAAAAAACATATAGGCTACAAGGGCTGTTCCTCTGGTTGAGTCTGAAGACTGTCTGAAGACATGTTAGTCTATACACAGGCCTAATGCCGTCTAGATTGAATTAATTTAGCTAAAAATTGGTAATTATGTAGGTCTATTTAATTGACAACACATTATCAATTGAGGAATATCTATATGTAGCCTATAAACGTATTTTTGTAAGAAATAATTAGCTGCCGTACATTGGCCTACATATTGTGGAAAATAATAGAACACATGTTTTTCATTTAAGTTTTTACACTATGAGCTATCTACCTAGTAGAAAGCATACCTTGCATTTGATAATATGCAGACAACAAATGAAACATATAATTTGAGATGCTGTAAGGAAAAAAAATCTAAACACGAACATGTTAAAATATTTATGTAACTTTGTAATCATATGGCAAGTGAGGTTATTAATTATTTCTCAAACGAATGACGTGTAAACACGAGGGTAAATTATACTTCAACCATATTCGAAAATAAGAATTATCCGAATATTTATTTTAAGAACATTGACTCAAGCTCATGCTAGGAAATTATAATTTCCATACTTTTGCCAAAGTTGATGGAAAAACATAATCAACAATGTGAATAGAAACACTCATTGACTACGCACATATTTGGGAAGTCTAGCTTGCCGTGATTGAGAAGTCAAAGCAATTTAGAGACAATATAATATTCATTTAGCCCATATGAGTTATGCGACTCCAAAAAATCCTCCCAGATGAAGACAAACTCAACCCCTGTCTGTATTCTCTGCCCCCAGGGTACTCCTGGAACATTTGTTCATATGATCTCTCGACTACATGGTGCAAAAGTAGAGAATATTAACTTATGGACTACAACACTTGGCAGCATAAAGTCATGATTTTTAATATGTGTACTTATGTAAGCAGGTCCTGTGGGTTGGAAGCGGAGGGGTGGGCATTTATGTCATTTCTGTTGGTTTTTGGTTTTTGTTTCACCTGTCAACCAAAAAAAAAAAAAAATGTTAAAACTTGATTACAATACAAATCTGTATGAATAGAAACATTCATTGACTATGCACATATTTGAGAAGTGTAGCTTGCAGAGATTTAAATGCCAAAGACATTTAGAGACAGTATAGTATACATTTGACTTATTACTATTCGTTCATCTCTGGTTATTATTGTTTGGCCTAATTGTAGCCTATATTTCTGGTATTTTCTTTGAAAAGTGTCGTAGAGTTAGGCTAATTGTAGGCCTCATAGTGGTAGCAAATAGTGACGAGTGGTAATGATTGTCAAAAAGAGGTTGCAACGATCATAGTAATTTCAGATTTGGTATGACAATCTGGCATATGATAAAATTGCCATGATACATTTTATTTACTCTATCCAGGAGATTGCCTTTTTACTCAATGAATGTCTGCAAAATCTGATCATACTGTCATACAACAGAATTACAAACTGAGAACATGGGAAAACAGAGCTTTAAAAAGTAAGAGAGCTGCACACTGACCACCTATTATAACCTATTCCATGACAGATCAATGTAAAGTTCTGCCACAAAATGGCCAGCCTAGCCTGGGCGCGAGGTTGTATACAGATTAAGGTTCCCCTATGTCAGACGTCTCGCAGAATCTTTTTGTGGCGTTTTATGGCACTGCTGTAGGGCGGCCAGGATGCGCTCGGAAGTGAAACAAAGGGAGGCTGCGAGAACACTGGACTCCGGCGGTTCATCTGGAAGTCCAGACCTCGCCACGCAAGCCCCCCCCCCCCCCCCCCCGGAATCCGTAAACAACAAACGCAGCAAACAATAAACGACAAAACGCAATGGAACAACGTAAATCCCCAGTCTAGAACGTGGTTTAGGCCTACCCCACGACACCTCGAAACAGTTATTAAGGAGGACTTGAAACTTTTCATTCTCCCGGTGTTTGCTTTACAGCCGTTTAGTTCTTAACCTTCAGAAATTTATACCCTATAAAGTTTTATTGCAGTCATATTATTTTATTGCGGCACACCGCATTGAATTTTCTTTCTCTCTTTTATGACAGTCGGCTTCCCCATCTCCTCCTCCCCAAACGAAAGCCCACATCCTCTTTGCTGTTTGTTTCCTCTTGAAAAATACCATAACAGGCCCAGGATTGGGTGGTACAGAGCCGTAATAACCAATACTGACCCCCTAGCCCACTTAAGAAGAAATAGGCCTTTTATTCACATATGCTTGGCGACGCAAAAAACTTCAATGTCTCAGTTGCACATCTGCAAGCCAGTAGTTCTGGTTGGCCCGAACTTCAATATATATTTTAATTACTACAGGCTGCAGGGATTCAGAGAATAACACCCAACAATGTTATTGTGCATTCAACCTCATGTAGCCTATATTCAGTTTCCAGAGTTCCGCGCCCATGTTGTTATTTTCCATTTCTGAAAATAAATCAATGAAACATTTAGCATAATAGTTTATTATAGGATGTTACAGAAGGTTATAGGGTATGAATTGTACCATTATGCACCACATTGTACCAAAATATGCGCAATATCTATAAAACTATTTAATCCAAGTTCATGAATAGACTGCTTTTTAGTTCAATATAATGCATGGACTCGTTATGCAAAGGGTTGGGCATTTGCTGGGCATGCCATTTTTTGGAAAGACGCATTCAAAAATCATACAGTTTTCTTTGCGTTCATCTTTGGAAAAAAGGGAACATGGGCCTTAGAATCATAACCTACCTCACTAGTCATGTGTCACAGGCCTCATGATTAGTATTTTCCACGCACAATACAGCACAGCCGATTTGTTTCATTCCACGTCCTTCCCTAACCCCTTCTCGGGTTCTACCCAGAGTGGCACGTTTTAAATACACATAACCAAAACTTTTAATTTTCATAAACGTATGAGATGAAGACTTCAAGATAAACATTGCCATAGGGTCATCTTAATGGATGCTAGGGTCTAGGGCTATCTTCTTCAGGGAACCATGTGTACACTTGGCCAAAGTGACTCCTTTCCCTCAAGTACAATTCAAGACAAATGCTCCGGCGAACGAGACATATTTTGAACACATGCTCCTCCTAAAAGATGAAATGAATTTGGAAATATGAAAAGGCTCAAACTTGTTTTGTTCTCACTCACACGCAGAGAAGGCGATTATGCGCCCTATTTTGCGCACTCTCGAGACCTTCTCACTGTCTAAAATGAATTGTCTATCATAAATACAATTGCTTTATTTTCATTTTAATCTCATATCAATTCCATTAAGTTATCAATAGCAGTAAAAAAAAGTGCCGAGACATTGTTCTAATGTAAACTATTTTTTAATACGAATCCAACATCAGCAGTGCTATCTCACAGATAAACAACACAGGACTGAATACAATTTACATGAGAGACACAAGAGGTTAATGTGATATAAAAAAAAGACTGAGAGGGGGTTAGTAGTTTCTGGAGCCGGTGCTTACAGCGTTGTTGTTATTAAAAATGAAGAGTCCAACTGAGATGACCTGAAGGCCTCTATAATGAAAGCTGCGAGGCTCGAGCGCATGGAGAGACAATAGGGTCTAATGCTCCTTAATATTCAGAATGAAGGACAGCCATGCGCGCGACTCCAGAAACGCCACCCATTTCATATCTCACTGAAAATGCATCATAAGAGTTTCCCAGGATGTTTGTATGTACTCCCACAAACAAACAAACAAACATACATGTACACCAAATAATTACATCATTCCTTATTGTATCGACAACACGGTTAAATCAATTAACGCTCAATACATTCTGGACAAGAACATGTAAACAATATCTAAAACTGGAAAAATGACTTCTGCTCATTCAACTCCGATGTCATTTCCCAAAACACCAATTTTTAACATATGCAACTCATTCCAATTAAAACAATCGAGGTTATTCACCTAGGTCTATTTACAATCAATTAGAAATATTACCATCCAAAAACTGTTTTTCTTCAAATAGATTTCATTTTCAAAACACACAAACGTAAAGAAATAAATTACATTTCATTATGATATTAGGCATGCGCTAACAATGTAAACATTTTTATTCTTAGACAATGTAGGCTTGTTTTTCTTCGACGGATGTTATATCCTGTATTTAAGCGCATATGAGTAAATCTTTTTATGGCATATATCAAAACGAGAGAGAGTGTAAACGGCCGGGTTATTGAAGGCCCTTTCATTTCCACGTAAATGTTTAAAAACGTTCCACTGTTAGAATGCACAGTCATTAGATGAATGCAAGTTGGCTACAGGCCAATGGGTCTGCTGACCTTATATTGGCAGACCGAACTATATAAAACTAGGCTTAATCCCAATCACGAACAAGGTTCCATATTGAATGTGAACTAGCATGTTGCATATTATGCTTCGAGGAAATATACCATGTCGCGCTATCTACCCGAAAACACGTATTCCTGATTAATTTCCACATCAAAGTAGTCTAAAATATTTACTCTCAGTAGCGGCTTAAACTCTTTAAGTTATGTTTTTAGCAATTACACAACGAAATAGTAACATTGGCCGCAAGGAAATGTTAAAGGATAAATACCCCATAGACCAGGGTTTTCCAACCCTGTTCCTGGAGAGCTACTGTCCTGTAGCTTTTCACTCCAACCCTCATCTACCGTACCCGATTCTAATATTTAGCTGGTTGATAAGCTGAATCAGGTTAGTTACAACTGGAGTTGTAGTGAAAACCTACAGGAGAGTACCTCTCCATGAACAGGGTTGGAGAGCTATGCCATAGACCTTTCCATATGAAACCCTTATTAGGTTATTACGCACTTTTACGCACAAGGAACTTGAAGGTAAAATGATGCACATGTAGAAAAAAGAGATACATATAAGAGTGTGCACATACCTGTTGAGTTAGTATTTAAAGGGATTACAACAAATACATGGAACCCTGATATTTTACTAAATACGAGCCAGTCAAAGGGGCTCTGGGGGATGTGACTCTACAAGGAATTATAAATAATACACTAATAATAATAATAATAATAATAATAATACTAGGCCAACCCCTTTACACTAGCTTATTAATCGATTTACAATATAACATAATTCGGGCGACTGAGCTGGGGGAACTGCTGCTCGAATAATACAATAATGTATTTTTCGTGAAAGACCAGTTATGTCCGGCGCATCTATGGAGCTGAAGAGAGGAATGGAGCGAAAAAACTAAAAGATAAGAATAAATGCAGGTCGCACACTCCCTTTAACTACAACCGTTTCTCTTATGTATTAATGACCACACGGAACCGACGTTTCAGCACTTCCATGCCTCTCCTGATGAAGCGTTGGTGTCATGCGTAAAGCAATAAATAAGTGATAAAAGTAGTGCTTGAGAAAGAGCCGCGTGAATCCACCCTCCTTTCTACTATATAATGTAATATATGCTATTTAGCAGACGCTTTTATCCAAAGCACTTACAGTCATGCGTGCATCCATTTTATGTAAGGGGTGGTCCCGGGAAACAAACCCACTTCCCTGGCGTCACAAGCGCCATGCTATACCAACTCAGCTACAAAGGACCATAAGAGTTTTCTCTACTGGTCTGCGCTTCTATAATATCAGAGGGTGTTTTTCACATCGATATGGAAAATAATAAAAACAAGCTTCCTGCACCCCCACTTTACCCATGACAGTCCATGTATGACTCTTTGTGATGGTGGTGTTTTTAATATAACTCCCTTATTTTCTTAATCCTTGGGTTGGTCCTTATTCATTTTCTTCATTTTCATCCGTCGGTTTTGGAACCATATTTTGACTTGTCTCTCGGTCAAGTTCAGCGAGCGTGCTACCTCATGCCTTCTGTCCCGGGTGAGGTACATGTTGAAGAGGAACTCTTTCTCGAGCTCGAGGGTTTGGTATTTCGTGTAAGGGCACCGCTTCTTCCTGGAAGACCGGGCATGCAACCAGTTGGCAGAGGGGTCATCTACAAGGGAAAGTCAGACAGACACCTTTAGTAAATGTCAAACAAACACAGACCAGAATAGGCCCGAGACTAGCAAGCCTAATAACATAACTAAATACAAACATGCGTGCGTACTAACAAGATTTCCATGCCAATGCTATACATAATTGAGTTAAAGTGATATCAAAAGCCAAGTCTCATATTGCTCCAAATGGAACAGTGTTCGGTAATGTAATGGAGTAGAGGAGAGAGGAAAGTAGTTCCTCACCTCCCCTCAGGCCGAAGGTGACCTTGATGGGTCTTGTAAATGGGTTTAGAGGACAGGTAGTTCCTCACTGTACATGTTTACCATGAAAGTACTTCCTGGACCGCAAAGGTGTCTTTTCACGTTACCGTAACAATATCATACATGGGAAACACAAAGAGAATGGAAAAGGTCCTCGTGTTCCTCACCCCACTAGACCTTGAAAATCACCCTGTTTGTGAGAAGTGCACTCTACATGGATGGAACACTTGGAATGTGATGTTATCTCGTAAACTATGATTATCCGTATCCCGTAGTGTTTTTGTTGTTGTTGGTCAAAACCTCCAATCATTGCAATGCACTCCACCCTTCAGCTTGGTTAGCAGGCCTCAGCCGAATGCAATTAGGGAAGAAAGCGCAGCATCCTTATGAGGAGAAGCGATCCTCCCCCAACAGAGCCAAAAGCATTCGAACTATGAGAGACGTATAGTGAGCAACAGAGGCTAACCCAAACAAAAATGCAGTCCCCCTCAAATGCGGTTGCTTTGGAAAGTGGATGATCTCCTTTTTATGGGAAATGTTCCAGGGGAAACATTTCTTGCTGTCTCCGTGGAGACGCCTCTCCTCTCTGGTGGCTTTCTCGGGAATGCATGCTATGTATTTTCATGTAGGCCCATCTACATTTCTTCTCAGTTGCTTTTTGTATAACAGCACTGTGTAGAGCCTGCATGTTGGGCTACCATGGCATTCAAACGGCCTTGAAAAGCTTAAACTGAGAATATCGTGATTACTCAAAAGGCAGTGGGGATATAAATCTCCCAGGCATGGCATTGGAACGATTGCATCTGCAAGTGGACACCAATACCTGTTCCGGGGCACTAGAGGTAGAAGTGGGCTTTGTGACACGCAAAGTGGTGCTTCGCATTCCCCAAGTACATAATCACCTAGTGTCATTCATCCCGTGCAAAGACAGGGCTTTTCCTGTCACTCCATGACAAACCATCCAGTGCTATCCCTTAACGCGTATGGATATGTGAAGGGTTATAGCTGTGGCCAATGGATCTGGGCATTTCTACAGATAAAAAAAAATCTGGGCTCATTGAAGCCGATGACCATTTCTCCTAGGCTACATACATGTAACCAATGTAGGGAAATCCAATCGGCCCATGCCCCTAGATACGCACTTTAATACCACATCAACGGTCTCCAATATCCTAAATCGTATGATGCAATCCTATTTTTATCATGAAAGGAAATAACCCCCCGGGGATGATTGATAACCCTGTAAACCTATCCGTTGCCGGCGGACACGTCGGAGATAGAGGTGTGCCATCTAAATACTTATGAGACAGCTCAAAGACATGATCTGCAACAATGCAAGTTTAAGAGGGTATTGTCGCTGGATAATCATGGGGTGGGGGTCTGATTTGTGACGAATGTTGGGATGGAAACACATAATGGCTACAGACCGTTATAATACCATCATGTCTCTTTGCAATTTTACCTTAATAGTCTGAGAAATTGACCTTTCGTATATGCCAAGAGAGATTCGTTATTGCATTTCGCTACGATAAGGTTGCATCGTATTCTATATATTTTTTTCCCCGAACTGTCCCAGGGAGCCCACATACAACAATTAATAGTGATGTTGGCTGGTCTTATAACTTAATAAACTTCTGGGGCAATAACTTTTTTCACTCACGAGCCGCTGCTAGCACAAAGAGGGACGTGTAATTCCCAACTTCATTGCCTTTGCACGTATTTATTCTGGAATGCCGCCCAGGACAACACAAAGGGGAATTCTGTTGCGCACCATCCATTAGAGAGTTCACGTTTGCGTGAACGCATTTTGTGGATTAAAATCAATGTTCGTCTCCACCGTCAGTCCATGCTACTCGAAAATGAACATCAGTCAGAACCTTGACCCATCCAATTAAGGTTATGCCTCAGATAGCCTATATTTATGGTATATCTCTGTTTCCCGGTGCACCAAAACGTTACCGGGCGAGCACGCACAGCCTATTTCAACAAGACCGTGCTTTGCAGAGTAGCACACATAAATAGGTTTCTACTCCGGCTCGGCTCCAGGCCTGATTAATAGCCAGCCTGATCTTATGATGCAGTGTTGGTAAAGGACAGAAAATTATTTTTATTCTGTCAAGGCAACCATAGGCATGGCTAGAACAGTGAGTCAACTGAGAGTAGTGACCGACATCCTCCACATAATGTCATATAGCTCAGACAAATGAGTCTACTAGTAAAAAAAACAACAACTGAGAGTCTCACTTGGAAAATGTTTCAGATTCTTTTTCTGGTGTTAAAGAGAAACTATTGCCCACTCAACAGTCCCAAAGGCATCAATAAAACTTGCTTTCCAGAAAATGTCGTCAATGCGGTTTCTTTGCCAAAATAATAATTGAAGAAACGAACATATAGCCCAATCCCCCACACTCCACCTTCTAAACGACATTAAACGTCTATAAATAGACTACTGCCATCAGACGTGAATTAAATAAAAACACGTTTCCCCTTAGAGAGGATATTTACACTCAAATATTGACTAGAGTTAAGAGGGCCTTTCTCTGGTAACTTCTAATTCTGCATTGGATAGACTCTTGGCACATAGTTCAATAGAGGGACGTTTTTCTAGAGGTGTTGTTCAGTTATTACTGGATTAAAACAAGCTGCTGAGAAAATGAACGGCACTAAAGTGCAATTGAGCGCAGAGAACCTGTTCTCAGAGGCTGTGTGCCAAAACTTACACAACTCAGTGTGAAAAGGGCTGCAGTAAAATTATATTCACTACCAGTTGGTCCCCAAAACTAAGGCAGGTCAGCGCAGAAAACCGCGCACGTGAAATGTCGCACTAATCCAAAACAGAGTATCATCCATACCTTGACCAGATGTATGTATAAATGTATGATAATAATTCTAACGTAAACATACATAGTAGGTTAGACGCACACTACGGGAACCATATTTGGTAGTGAGCCTCTATGACTCGCAATCTCTTTGTTCCTGTTTTATGACCGCATTAAAAGCTTTACAGACTGTTCACTTCCTCGTTTTATAACTTACTTTGATCTGGCCCGTCTTTGTCTTCGCTAACTTCACAAATATCCTTATTGTCCTCGAATCCGGAGCCCTGGCTGGAATTCATCTCTCTTGCCGAAGAGGATTCCAAAATGTACTCGTGTCCACCGATTTTGGGGGGTTCCCCGAGGTGTCCCAGTAGCGGCTCCATCTTGACCTGTCCCTGCCCGGGGAGGGACTCCGAGCGCGGAGCGCAGTCGAGCCAAGTGCGTATGTATCGGGTGTCGGTGGAAGGCACGGGCTGAGTCGGGATGTATGGATGGTAAACCGCTGGTAAGCCATTGGAGGCATGGGGGCTGAAAGGGCTCCAGGACGAGCTAAAAACTGGAGGTTTAGGCTGGAAGCTACAAGAGGGAAATTCGGGATGCTCACCATGTCCCCCCGGTTGCCTGGAGTTTGAATACTGTACATTGGAAAACCTGGCTGAAGTCGGATCTTCGCTCTCGTGACTTATTATAGAGTCCACATAATAGTTGCTCAGAGTTCCAGAAATTGACATTCTCGGACATTATACAAAACACGGTTCATTGAATTCAAAACATGTAGGACAGAAGTCGTTTTTTTTACGCGACTCCCCTTCAACGAGCGCACGAACAAAGTAGAGCTGGGTTGCTGGGGCTGTGCGCTCGGAGCGAAATGATTGGTCAGACTTTTTTCACGACCCTGATAAAGCGTCAATGGGGCGTAAATCAATCCGCCAAGGGGCTGCACCTCTCCTAGCACTGTACATATTTTCCTCTCTAAATAAATTGTCTTGTTTATGCAATATGCAAAATGGGAGTGCGTCCATATATATGTGGGTATCTATAGGCTGTCGTAGAAATATCCAGTTAAATTATGGATCCCAAGGATATTATAAATGCATATTGGAAACAATGGACGACAAATAAGCGACCACATTATTTTCTTAATCAAACTGATACATGCATGCGTTTTATGGAACAAGGCCATTGAATACAATAAGCCTTATCCAATATATTACGTGTATGAATGCCCAATACAGCATCAGAATCAAAGTAACATCACAATACTATTAAGGCGCCATTATTTCTCTATCGCTTTCATCTCTGGATGTCAAATCAAATCAAATGCATCTCTCTTGCCTATCACGTTTTATGTTTCAAATCTTCAGGTTTTAGACCTTTATTAGTTTGTTTTCTTCAAACTTCCGTCTGAGTTTCCTCTGGTGTAGGAAATGTCTATGTTCATGCTTTATTGGCAGATTAACAGTCATGTTTCTTAACGAGCGCATTAAACACTACTGCGTGCCAATCCCCTGTCTTTATAGAATAAACTACTTGAACTTTTTTGGTCGTTTAATACTATAATAAAATGCTACATCAGGCAGCTTTGATTTTTATAGACCTGATATATCGCCTGTGGCGGGGACCGTAAACGACTCTGCTGTAGCATTCCTGCCACTGACAAAAACGCTCACTTCACACTCAGACACAAAAAGTAAACACGGAAGAAATGAGACTAATGAGACTACACCAGGATATTCTAAAACCCAGCGGAAGATAACCATTTTACTGATACAGGGGAAAGCAAAGAAGACTCGTAAGTTAACGGTTTTGGAGACAGTTCATATTTACGTATTGTGCATGACTTGTCACATTCAAGCGGGTCAAAGCTTTGGCCTCGGCCTTCACTGCTCTCTCTGCCTTCCACTGGCTCAGGTGCTAGCAACTAATGCATTTCAGCTTCAGAATAACTTATATCAAGCGCAAAAAGAACAGCAATATAGAAATACCTACTGCTGATAAAACTTTGCCTTGTGTTTGCGCTCGAACATATCTGCAGATTTATTGAGCACTAAATAGCCTAACAGCTGTTATGTTAAAAGTATAGGATAATTGCAAAACACGAAAACATGCGAAAGGGTGTATTGGGTAGATGAGACTCATATTTAAAGTGATTTGAATGTTTTTCACTACATAACTTTGGGCCAGTAACCGAAAGGTTGCTAGATCGAATCCTCGAGCTGATAAGGTACAAATCTGTCGTTCTGCCCCCGAACAAGGCAGTTAATCCACTGTTCCTAGGCCGTCATTGTGAATAAGAATATGTTCTTAACTGACTTGCCTAGTTAAATAAAGGTTAAATAAAAAACAGCATTGCATGTTGCCTTCCACTGGCTTGAATGTAGCAGTGATCATTTAATTAACGAACTCCACCAAATACCCGCTGAGCAAAGTGCCAACAATTTAATTAGATACATTGGAGTAGTAAACATTGAAAGCATTATCTGCAAACCGCACGAAATGTTTAAAAAAATGTCAAGAGAAACGTTTAATTAATTGTTGTAGACTATAATGCATTGAGCATAAAAATGTACACAAATTAGACTCAGACTATTCTTAATTTATTTTGATAATACATATTGGCAAATACAATTTAACATGGTAAATTGAGAAATACAGAAATCGTAACAAAATGTAATCATTGGTAAGCAGATAGGCCTACAAGTTACAATAATAAGGATTTGATAACACAAAATGGTTCAATCAACTTAAACATATTTATCCAAACTTATGATTCATCATCAGATATTTATTTCTACAGAGGCCCTCACTTTTCAATAAGAAACCTGATATTGGCAGGAGTTATAACAGCTATCATATAGCCTCTCCAAAGCTATGGGCAACACTAGTGACGTGGAAGTTAAATGATACCTTATGATTATGCTCAGGTTCTTTATAACTGTTTAAAGACACTCATAAAGTCTCTTAAGTGGATTTCCGCACAAGAGAGCTAATCAAATACGTTTTGTGAGTAGCCTACACTCGTAGAAAAAGGTTCTGGATAGAACCAAAAAGGGTTCTATTGCTTGCTTCATACATGGCACCACTAAAGCTTATATGTAGAACCCCCGTAAGGTTCCATATAGAACTCTTGGGTTCCATTCCATACAAGGATCTATATGTAACCAATTGTATTCTATATAGAACCTTACGGGGTGCCATATATGAAGCAAGCAGTAGCAGCAGTAGGCCTATATAGGTTAGTAGTAGAAGCTTCAGCATTAGTGTAGCATGCAGCTAATATTAGCCTATATGCTAAAAAGTATGCAGTCAGCAGTTCTTTCGGGGATTGTTACTACTAGCCTAAAGCAGTAAACAGTAACCTACACATTTGAGCAATAACTAGACACAATAAATCAGCGTTACATTTCTGTGGTATGTAAAGTACCAGCCTTTAAGATATTGGACTGCATTATCTATCCTGATCAGATAAAATATAATGACAATATATATATATATTTATATTTATATAACGCAGTATCATGAAGTTGTAGTTGAAGTGCAAATGCCTTTAGCCTTTTCAGCTAGCGTCTAAATAAGGGTCGTGTTTTCGTGAATATTTTGCTGAAATAATATTACAGATGTGGAAGTTTGAAAGTTTGACATGACTGCATACAAACACACTATGTCTGTCAATGACCGTTCTGACATGTACATACTCTTTCTGTGAGCCCCCTCTGGATAAGCCTTAAGGGGATACTTCAGGATTTTGGCAATGAAACCCTTTATCTACTTCCCCAATGGCAGATTAACTAATGCAATTAGTTCAATTTGAAGGAATTTGCTATCTAGTGTTAGTGCAATTGGTAACTAGCATTAGCACAATGACTGGAAGTCTATAGTAACTGCTAGTATGCTACTCGAAACCATAGACTTTCAGTCATTGTGCTAGCGCTAGTTAGCATTGGCTCGCGAAACTACCTCTAACTTCCTTCATAATGTATGCAGAGACATACAAATAGTATCCATGAGTTAATCTAACTCTGGGGAAGTAGATAATAGGCTTCAATGCCAACTGAAATGCAGAATGCAAAGGCAGATAGGGCCTAACCTGTTTTAAATTCATTGCCATTGAACGTGTAAGAATCCGCCTTCAGACCAAGTTAATGAAGTTGTTAGGTTTCATGATGACAGATCTCTCTCTCTCAAACACACACACAACACAGAACTCACACACACACCCCCGAGGGCCTCGCTCTTTGTACCAGTCCAAAAAGTATATACTCTTTCCCATGAAATCATCAAAACAAACAAGAGAAAGTGTATCAGCCATTCATGTGTAACAGTCATATCCCCAACAGAGACATTCCTGTGGTAACATTCATGGTAACCCTTGGGTTATAGATGAAGATGTACCTTCGGAAATTGCCTTCAAAAAGTATTTACACCCCTTTACTTTTTCCACATTTTATTTTGTTACAGCCTGAATTTAAAATGGTTAAATTGAGATTTTGTGTCACCTGCCTACACAATAGTCTATAATGTCAAAGTGGAAGTACGTTTTTAAGAAACATTTACAAATTAATAAAAAATGAAAACCCCATTGTTATGACAAGCCTAAATAAGTTCAGGAGTAAACATTTGCTTAACGAGTCACGTGTTAAGTTGCATGGACTCACTGTGTGCAATAATAGTGTTTAACATTTTTGAACGACTACCTCATCTCTTTACCCAACACAAATAATTATCTGTAAGGTCCCTCAGATTCAACCACAAAGACCAGGGTGGTTTTCCATTGGCTTGCAAAGAAGGGCAACTTGTTAGATGGGTAAAAATAAATATAAAATACATTGAATATTATTAATTGCACTTTGGATGGTGTATCAATACATCCAGTCACTACAAAGATACAGGCATCTTTTCATAACTCAGTTGCTGGAGAGGAAGGAAACCACTCAGAGATAGAAAATAACTAAGGATGCTCAACATTGTAGTTACTCTACAATACTAACCTAAATGACAGATTGAAAAGGAAGCCTCTATAGAATACAAATATTCCAACATATGCATCCTGTTTGCAATAAGGCACTAAAGTAAAACTACAACAAATGTGTCAAAGAAATGTACTTTATGTCCTTCTAGCACAGTGGTGGCTGCATCATGTTATGGGTACGCTTGTCATCTGCAAAGACTATGGAGTTTTTTTTAGAATATAAAGAAACAGAATAGAGCTAAGCACAGGAAAATGTCTAGAGGAAAACCTGGGGCTGTCTGCTTTCCAACAGACACTGCGAGACAAATTCACCTTTCAGTAGGACAATAACATAAAACACAAGGTCAAATATACACTGGAGATGCTTACCAAGACAACACTGAATGTTCCCGAGTGGCCTTATTACAGTTTTGACTTAAATTGTCTTAAAAAATCTATGGCAAGACTTGAAAATGGTTGTCTAGCAATGATCAACAACCAACTTGATATAGCTTGAAGAATTATTTCAAGAATAATATGCAAATATTGTACAATCCAGGTGTGCAAAGCTCTTAGAGACGTACCCAGAAAGACTCACAGCTGTATTCGCTGCCAAGGGGGATTCTAACATGTATTGACTCAGGGGTGTGAATACTTATGTAAATGAGATATTTCTGTATTTAAAATGTAATAAATCTGCAACAATTTTGAGAATATATGTTTTTACTTTGTCTTTATGGGTATTGTGTGTAGATGGGAGGGAAAAAAACATTTAATCCATTTTGAATTCAGGCTGTAAGACAACAAAATGTGGTATGTCAAGAGTATGAATACTGCCTGAAGGCACTGTATATAGACCATCAATAGTAATGCTGTAACATTTATCTGTAAGAAATAAACGCATTTATCAAAAGCATATGTGGCTTTCGAGTATGATTTTGTTGCTTTATTGAGAAGTTTGTGTTCACAACGCAGAAAATTATTGTAAAAAATGGTGAATGATATTTGTCTTGTATTACAAAGTTAAAACAAGATAGAAGTTAGAAAATGTATTGTAGACGGTAAATGTTAATGTGCTATTAAATGGCCTGCAAATTATATGAAAGCCTTGCCCCTGACGCAAAGTATAAACAAGCTGGGGTGAACATGAGGTAGAGCCTGGTGCTGGTGTCTTTAATGGAGATGGTTTACAGCGTCTGGGCCTGCTGTACTTCATAAAACTTATTATTTTAGAAGAAGCGTTCATCACACCCAAGTGTACGCAGGCATTTTGGGGGAGGCCTAAATTAGCAATTTAACTCTCCACACGCCCATGTGCAATAAATTGACTCTTGGGACGAAATACATGTCAACAATTACAACTCTTTTAGATAATATTGAATGCAATTGTTTGTGCAATTACAAAATGTAGGGTAGTGCGCAGACATGTGGAAACGGCGTATTCTCCTTGTTCTTGCATTCGTCCATTACGCAAGAGCGTTGATGTGCAGTACTGGAGTAATTCAGGTAGTTTCAGGTTCCTGTGATACGCGTCCAGCCCAACAACTTGAAACTACCTAAATCACACAACAGCTTGTCTCACATATTCTCTTCAAAGACCTTCAGAGAACCTGGTTGAGCCACTGGACAAGTTCCCATACCTTATAAACGTGGATGAACGTTATTCTTCGTTCCGCAATATGAACAACATAAACAAAACTGTAACCTTTATTCCATATACACTAGCCTACTGAAGTGATCGGCAGTTAGAAAACGAGACAAGATACAAACTGCAATACAGTGGGAATAAAGAATAGGAGCGGAAGTAGCATGCCCATGCCGTTTCAATCATGCACAAAAAGGCCTATAACGCACGTTAGAACGTCTTTGTTAGCCACAATACCAGGCAATAATATTGTAGTGAAAAGTACAGTACTATAATCCCTGGGACACATCTGCTACCCTGACTTCCTGAGTCTACAATAAATGCCCTGTCAATTGCCCCTGATAAAAATGTGGAGACCGCAGACAGCGTCACTAAAATCGTGCGCTCTTCAACATGGCGATACTAGCAGGAGACGCTACAGTCTCCTTTTGAGATAAAAGGCCAATAGCTGCATATCCAGTGTCCACTGTAGGGAAGTTGCGGCATGTGTTTTCCATCAAATAATTCATATTCAAACAATATTATAGAAAGTGTATGCAGAATGAAACCATGGATCACGTCAATGACGTCGAATGAATACATACATCTAGATGAAAACGGAATCAATAGGGATTAAATAATTTTATGTAAACACACTAAATACACGTACGTTATTCGTTTTTTTACTACGTGCAATGGTTATCATGATGATCTGGCATAAGGCTATACGTTGCTTCTTATTTCTAGCCTATAAATGCCACAGACCAGGTCATAATTCCAGCTCGACCAATGTCTAACAATCTGGAAGACAAAAATAAGAGGAAATTCTATGTGGTATGCTTGTAGGTCAACGCTGTTCCCAGGGGGGCGTGAAAGACTGGCCTGTGCGTTGGCTGACAACCCCGCACATCAGCAGCGGAAACTCTGGCATCTGCAACTTGGCTTCTGTTTTTCTTAAAAGTGGGGAAAAAATAATGTATTTTGAATTCAGAAGGTTGGCCACAGTAAATGGTGACCACTGAACCCAGCTAGTGAAAAAGGGGGAAATAAAGTTAAATCCACAAGATACATGTAGGCTAAACTCAGAAAAGTATATTATATACATTATTATTTTTTAAATATTTGTTTTACAATTAATCACTCCTAAATCAGATTAAATTGTTTTCAATTAGACCTTGCATAAACCAAATATATGCATTGACATTGCTTGTTAGGATAAGAACATTACACCATACAACTAGGCTACTGCAAACCACAAATACTAGCGTAATAATAATAGTTACAGCAATTACAATCGTCATTACAGGAAGAATAATCACATTACTCGAGCTCATATGACCTGGTAGGAGAAGGCTACTAGGAAGAGGGATGGGCTAAGGGTGGTAATAGGTGTCTAGAACTAGTAATTATTGCAATGGGATGTACCCAACAATTACACTAAATGTAATGGTGGGGAAAATATTTATTTCAGCAGCTGTATGTTTTTCTCCATCTATCTACACATATCGAAGTTGCAAACTAAGACATATGGGAACTGGGGAATATTTATTCAAGCAGAAGTGATAGGCGAAACTATATAAAAACAAACATTGATAATACAAGACAAAAATATATATTCTATCCCAGGCTTGCCTTTTGGAACGTCAAGGGCTCATGTGCGTAAGAAAACGTTTCCCTATTTCACGGAAAGAGTAACCTTTAATTCTAATGCTCTCATTTAGAAAACATTTGTTTGTTTTTTTATACATCCAATCATGCATTATTGTAATCAACACACTCTTTGTTTCAAGTCAATCTATCTGAAAAAGGACTCCGTATAAACAAGAAATAATGTTTTAAATCCTTCCTATTTTACAAAATTGAAATTCAAAATATTGTGCTGACTGGTGCACATTTTTCAAAGCTTACAAATACAAGTGCGTCCGCAAATAAATAAAATAGTGCTCACGTTATAAATAAAGTGATCCTTTCAAATTGGCTTCCCATAGCCTAGCATGAACTGTAAACAATAGTCTTCGATTCAAGACAGTGGCCTATGTCTGGCAAAAAATACAAATTAAGCAACGTTGCAATCATTCTATTGAGCTATCAACAAACAACTACAAGACAATAATCAAATAAAGTGCTTTTATGAAGGGTGTTGCGGGACAGGGGTATGGAGAAAGAAAAAGCTTCGCAGATATGTCTCCTTCATGGAAAAACTCAAGTATAACCGGTAACAGCCACCACATCCTCATGCAAAGTGTATAGGACATAGATAGTACTTTTATCCAGGTCATCCTTCAGATCAGGGCCTCTACCACATCCTTCAGTATATGGTCCATCCTATTATTGACGTTGCGTCATCTCGTGTCACGTCCATGTAGGCCTGTCTCTGCACACCATGTTTGTGAGGAATCAGATTGGGAAATGTGTGACCGAGTCCCTGGTTCTGTGTTCCCGTGTCATCTTCTTCATCTTCATGCGGCGGTTCTGGAACCAGATTTTGACTTGACGGTCAGTGAGGTTGACACTGCGAGCGATCTCCAGGCGGCGATCGCGAGTCAGATACATGTTGAAGAGGAACTCCTTTTCCAGCTCCAGTGTTTGGTATTTGGTGTAAGGACAGCGCTTCTTCCTCCCCGCCTTCGCCCACAGCCATCCACAGGTTGCATCATTTTCGAATGTTGCATCCTCTGTCAAAACAAGACAAAACAAGTCTTTAGTGGTAGACTGGCAGAACGCAAATTCTTTGTTCCAGGATATGCACATTTCTATAATGCTTCCGCGGGCATTACCTGGCTGAGAATTTCAGTTTATTACGGGATATAATGTCACATGGCATGCCTCTCTCCCCCTATGTATGTATGTATGTATGTGTGTGTGTGTGTGTGTGTGTGTGTGTGTGTGTGTGTGTGTGTGTGTGTGTGTGTGTGTGTGTGTGTGTGTGTGTGTGTGAGAGAGAGAGAGGTAGTACAATTGTTTTGTGTTCTATTTTCTCCTCTAGTTCACTGATTGATAGTTCTCAGGTAGTTCTCTGAAATGCAGGGTTTGTTATCACGTTATCAACAAATGACATTCTACTTGGGCGTGAATTGGGTATTGTCAAAAGAACAAACTATTATCAAAAGGACAAATGGAAAAATATGTAGGACTAGACATGCATAGGAGAGGCATAGGAATAGGTCTTACAAGTATGGTACTGAATTTAACGACTGTTGTGCCTACTGGAGTAAATTCAATTTGCCTAGCAACCCATACGTCAAACAAAAAACGATGCTAGACCCATGTTTGCATCAAATCTATTACACATCTCAATATTTTCCTATGATTCATTTGTAAATGGACAAAAAGCTAAGTAGTAGTCTATCTGAATGTAGCAGATTGATGTGAATGGCGCCTTTACAGCGAGGCATAGGATATTGTTAGGCTAAATGATGCTAGCCTACTGAATAAATCATTATATGACAAAGCTCTAATCTGAGTAGGATATAGAAATCAGACGATTTCACACAAAAATGTACAAATTAATTGAACATTTTAAGTAGAAATGGGTTGTTGTTGACCCATTAATCTGTTTCACTAGGCCTATAATGACAATTTATTTTTAATATGCCAAATGCCGTTGGACAACTTATTTCGACATTTACTATTGACAAACATGTTATAGTTGGAAAGAAAAGTATTATTTTGAACAAAATTACGTAATTTTTGAACACTCAATGGCAAATATTGTCATGTGTGATGACTTTACAACCTGAGTTGAAATATGTAAATATTTGGTTCATTGGTTAACGTACGTGTTATATGACCCCGTTTTTAAATAGGATATTTTACGGCACCTCTCAGTGCTCATTTTACGAAACTATATACATGTTAGCTATAGCATCTAGCATGGCAACAGGCAAATAGAAGCTAGCATTAGCTTTAGCCTACATTTTATTGTGAGACTGAGTCAGTCGGTTATAGTCTACCCTCACATAAACCTGGGCCCACAGTCAACTGTAGGCTACACCTAGCTAACTGTCCCTAAACACAAAGGAGACATCCGCTGTTTTGATGTTCAAAGGAGCGCACAGTAAAATCGAGTGCAATTTAGCCTGGCAGGGTAGTTCCGTGCAATAAATTAATTTTGAGCAATGGCTCCCTTTGTCCTCTCCTCTCTCTTCCCTTTAACAGCCTTAGTAAAAAAAACACCTTGTCTCGATTGACCGGATAATGTTTTCCTGTGGCTATTGCCATGGTCGCGTTCTATCTTTTCAGAGCTTTTTTTAACTTTTCATTCCATTTACCCACCTTGCGACTCCTGTCTGGGACCTTTATCGCCCTTGGGTAAGTCTGATGGGGGCTTGTCTCGCCGTAAACCTATGACTAAGTCTTCCGTGTTGGTCTGACTGCTAGCCAGGGTGATGCTGCTGATATCGCTTCTCTGGGCTGGACACTCACTGCTGCCCAACGCTAAGTCATCAATAACGCGCTTGATGTCAGTGTCTGGATATGGCAGCACCGGGAAGCTCAAGTGGTACAAATGGCTCGAGACTGAGTGGGGAGTGCGCGGTGGATTGGTCGTGGGCAAGCCGTGCACGCTGTTGTGGTACTCCTGGACTTTGAACCCGGAGTATGACTGCTCCGGGCGGAAGTAGCCCTGAATTGGACCAGAACCACCCGTCATGGAGCCCATCTCTGACATTAGTCTGGTGAAGGCAGACACGTCCGGTGACGGTTTTGAGTGGTTGTCCGGTTCCAGCAGCAAATAGGAGGAGTCGTCTTTTCTGTTTGACGCGCTGTAAGGGCACGCACTGACCTGCGGCACTCGGACCGGGCTCAAGTGTGGCTCGTCCCAGTTCAGTATTCCCTGGTGGTATTGGTATCGAGGCTGAGCCATAGCTTCTTGCGGCTGCAACGGCTGGTGCTGGTTCATTGTCCCGGGTATGGCCGTGTTTGGCACGGAACCCCAGTTATGTTGGACTCTGCGGTCCGGGTCAGGGTGGGCGACAGAGGGGGGCTCCTTTGGACGACAGTCCACGAAAGAGTTAACCAAGGACGCCGTGAAAACGAATCTCTCAGAGCATGACATTGCTAGGACATATTTTCGCGAAAAGAGTCTGGCGAGCAGCTTCCTGCAAGGGACCCAATAGCGTCTGGGGTTCACGGGCAGGCTCCTCCCCTTGCGGTGCTGGTTAATTCAAGCGCCTAAATCTGCTATTGCCAGAACTTCCTGTTTAATTGATTTCTGTAATAGGTTGCAGATATCTTATCCATTCTCATAGAGCCATAGCTTATCTTTAATTTAATTAAATGCATATCGCCAATGTGTCAATGGAAGTAGCAGAGTTGTTTTCAAAATGGCTTTCAAAATGGCAGAGATTGACATGTTGTTCACTGCTAGATGGAATATCTGCATTCAATTATATTTTGGACACAGTGTGTAATTCACTCACTCGGTTTAATAATATATTTACGCCTGGCTTGCCTCTATTCCAAGCTGTATGAGCATATTCATATCCGTTCTTAACGTGTATGATTTTATAGGATTAAAGCTTTCAAACCTGTTGTCAAAATTAAGCATAATTTCGCTTCGGCTACAATCCTTTGTTAAAATGGCAATTTTAACAATTTATCAGTCAGATTTATGCCTATAAATTCGACGAAATGTGCAGCAATGTCATATACATCGCAAGAGTTATTAGCTCAAATGCACGCCTAGCAATAGCCTATCACTTACATCATTATGCAGGCTCCTTATAACCTAATGAGTCATTGCTGTTGATGATTTATATTCTGTAAACGTTGTTTTATTGTTTGTACATAAACCCCCCAGCTCTACAAACAATCTTGAATTTTTCCAACAATGGATAAAATACACAAGGATTAATCTTGTAAATGTATTTTTAAACGCTGTATTGTTTAGTAATAATACAATAATGATAACAATAGTAACAACTAAAGCCTATAGCTATAACAGCAATAGTTATAATGTTCTTTCCTTTTTAGCAACACATCGCTAATCTACAATTGTTGTCATTTATGTAAAGTACTATTTCAGTCACACCTATAGACACTTTAATATGGCATGAAAACAATCATTTAATGCAGGACTGTCTTTCATATTTGGTTAGAGGATAGGCTAACTAACTGCAGAATTTTCGATATAGGCTATCTAGTATTACATGTTTGAAATTACACGAAATTAAATGTCATGACCCATAGTCTGGGTTACAACTAAGCCTCAAATTGTAAAAGTATTGTACTTTTTTAAGCAGCAACATTTTACCGGATTAGGCAATATTGCGCAAAGAAAACAGCTGGCATAGTTGGGTATGTTTAAAAAAATCTAAATCAAATCCAACATTATTTGTCACATGCGCCGAATACAAGTGTACACCTTACCGTGAAATACTTACTTACAAGCCCTTAACCAACAGTGCAGTTCCAGAAGAGTTGAATAAAATATTTACCAAATAAACTCAAGTAAAACATAAAATAACAATAATAATAAAAAGTATCACAATAACATAACAATAAAGAGGCTATATACCGGGGTACCGATACCGAGTTAGTGTGCCGGGGTACAGATTAGTTGAGGTAATTTGTACATGTAGGTAGGGGTGAAGTGACTATGCATCGATAATAAACAGCGAGTAGCAGCAGTGTACAAAACAAATGGAGGGTTTCATTTCGAAACACGTGCGTAAATTCTGAATTTAGAAACAAATGAAAACACCTGTATGTCTCAACGATAAAATGATATGTGCTCTGTAGTGCCAAGTATGCGCAAAATATGTATCTTAAATAGGCAGGCCTGGTGCTCATTTCAACAAGGCCCAATCAATGGAGTAGTCTACAGCATTGATGTGAAAGGTTTGATGAAGAAGAAAAAAAGTTCAGGGACAATGTGCATGTTGAAAATTGACAGAGAATACAGATACTGCTGAATGCAAGTAAAGGTTATAGATTTAAAAAATGAGGTTAACTAAAAACAAAGGGACATTTGAACGTTTTGGAGATCTCCCCGAGTCAACATCCTTTGTGGCCTCCAGATGTCACTGTACAGTTGAATCAATCGAAGGGCTCATGACACGTTAAATAGTGGGTACAGATATAACATTGTGAATTTGTAGGGCCTAGAGGTTTATACACCTTTCTTGATGCACTGCATTTACAGGCTAACTAATACAACATGTTGGCTTTGGACAGACAACAAAGACTGCGTGCAACTAATACATAAATATGTAGCCTAATTCTTACATTTCACTAAATTATAGACTAGCCAACTGATCAAAACTAAAAGGTCCGTATGCTATAACCATATTTCGTACATATGAAACACATAGCTAAGAAACGTAACTTGCCTACATTCCAATCGAGTAACAAAACATTTTCTTTCTCGCAAACCAATAGGCCCTTGCGACTGTCCATCCGATAGAAATGATAGATTCGTTGCAGGTAATCGTTTTGCTAAAAAGCACATTGGTCAACAAAAGCACTATTGCAAACTGATAGCCTAATATTGCATGATAACGTCTATTAGCCTACACATGTTAATGTCAGACTTCGACAGAAGAATACATAAGCACCGTGTCTGAGGAAAATATAGCCTACATTAGAAGAAAAACAACGTTAAAACTGAGAAAGCTGTAGAAGGTTGTATAAAACGTTTGCATGGGCGCAGAAGGACAATTGTTACTGCTTCGGCGTTAGTACTGCATAGGCCTGCACATTTGTCATTAACATAGGTCTGTCTATACAAGCATCACCTATATTTAAATTGTTTATATTATATAGCATTTACCTATGCTACAGTAGGCCTACGCCACATCATGCAATGTAGCTTTAACTTGGACTGCAACACGTAGCCTCGTGGGATGAACTGTTCCCATATTTTCCTGTAAAGCCTGCCCCATGGGATGGTAAAATAATAACAAGAATAAGCTATGGGAAGACGTATTAGCCTACAGTAAAACTACACTCAAAAAAAGTGACCAAAGCTTACCAGACTTCGAGGATATTGACGTATTGACGTAAACATCCTTGGATTAAAGCTGTATGCCTCTTGATCCAAAACCAAACGAATTTGTATCTTCCTTTGCAAAAACTAATCCAATCGTTTCCGGCGGGCCCTTGGCCTCGTTTGTATTCCAGAAACTGCAGTTTTGACGTTGACAACCCCAGTCTCATGCGGCTGTTTACTTTTTGTCTGGCGGGCTGCACTAAAGCAATTAAACATTTGTGGGGGGACTTGGAATGATGGCCTAGGAGCCCAGATAGAATACCATCTTATATGTAAAGTACAATTTTAGTCCCAACTTTTTTTTTGTTCAACGAAGGAACGACAATTTATATATTCCGAACATTCCTTCTTCATAATCACAAAGAATTGCTCTCCAAATGGTGACACTAACGACAGCCAAACTCGTATAACTGTATCCATGACTACGGAGCCCCCAGATTGCTATAAAGTTTTACAGCTGATAAAGGCTCTAAATACTATGCCGCTGCTCTGGAAGGTAATGGAATCGATCTTATGCAGATATTTCCTCTCAAAGCTGGAATGCTGGGCTTTTTTTTAAAGACAAACCCACCGGGCTGTCCATGCATGCATGAGTCGTTATCTATATAAAAAAACGACTGGTTTTTATGAAAATAGAATTGTGAGTGCATTGCTTGCTGAGAATAGTAAAATAGTGCATTAGTAGAATTAAACCATATTATAACGAGCTGATTTGCATATCTTATAATCAGCACAATGCAAAAGTCTAACCTTGAGGTTGGAAGGTCGAGCGCGTGCACTAAAGAGTTGAGTGCATGGGCTACATTACTGGAAATCGCTATTCATAGGCTATGTGCTACTCACTGCTTCCTCAAAAGAACACGAGTCAATATTTTCCAGCATGGGGCCTTGCCAAATTACCAACACGGGTATTGGTATACCTGTCTGTCGGGTATAGACGAAGTCAGTAGCCTATTCGTAGGTCAAGGATTGAAACAATTCATATAGCATAGTAGTCTAGGCCCATGGCGAATTCGGAATCTCCTCTGTTTACCTTCGTTTCGACTACTCACGCAATAGATACACAAAAATGGCGATTAGAACTGAAAGTTGACCTTCAATACTGTAAAAATCTTCAGCGGTTCACACTTTTGAAAGACTATCTAGAAATAGATCTATCATGCTCCGTGCAAAAGACAAGATAAATAACCCACTAGGCAAAAACTGGTAGAATCAAAGTTGTTTCACGTCATTTAAAAAAAAACAACAACTATGTGATGATGTTGAATCAACGTGGAAAACTGATTGGATTTGCAAAAAAATCATCAATGTAAGGAAATGTCATATTTCTTTCACCCAACTTTGAACCTAAATTGAATGACATGGTGACATGTTTTGTTGATTTCACGTTAAATTCAAGTTAGTTGACAACTAAACCAAATGTAAATGAAAATTACACGTTAAACTGACGTCTGTGCCCAGTGGGAACGACAGTAAGTGGTTAACTTTGGGACATACGGACATGGACAAACCCACATGCAAGTTCTGCTATCAATTATACGTTTCCTGTGCCGTAAACCAGAAATGGAATGGCACATTTGAACTTTAACAAGTCTTATCTGGCAGATGACCATTTTGGCATCTAACGCATGAATGGAAGTGCCGAGCAGTCGTTCAATATGAAATCCTAATTTTATATTTACAAAGATGAACTAGGAGGGGGAAACTAAACAACACGGAATAGATTGCCTTGTGCTTAATGCAGGGTGTTTCACACATTATGAACATTATATTATATACTATAGTGCTATGTATTTCATCATTTTAAACAGAACTTAAACAAAGTATCAACATTCTGCAAGGACCGAGATACTTCAATGTCCTGCATCTAGTCACCAATAGGTTTTAGAGCATAAAGCAGGCGTGTAGCCCGCCTTTACATTTCACCTATCTCTACTACCAGATTGCCATTAGTATTGTTATCACTTGTATTGTTGTGATAAATATTACAATTTAAAAACAACAATAATACCATTGTTGTAAATTGATTGTTATTTGTTATTGTTATTTATTTGTTATTAAGTAGTTTGCTTCTAGGTAATGGGGTGTTATAAGACTGCTTTTGTTTCTTTTAATTGCATCTTTATAAGTAGATTTCAGAACAGCATGCTTTAAATCATTTGTATTGCATGATGAGTCAATGGATTAATTCTATAACATTTGCATTGAAGACATCCATTAGTACCATCAAAATGAGATGCTCTCAATCTAAAAGTATTGTATTTCAAAATGGCTCTGTATTTTAGATTTCGCTGAAGCCATCTTATTTATCCCACGAATATATTGACAAAGAGCAAAGAGCTATGCCTTTGAATTAATACTTTGAGTTGAAATACTGTTCGCCAAGCAAACTGAATGAGAGACGTGACAGTTGGAGAAAACGTCTGCCTTCGATGTGCAATACAATCATATGACCAGAAGGTGACAGTGTTGCCTAACTTTGACTCCTGTATTTATTTTTATTTTTATTTAACCTTAATCCTATCAAGGAGTCAAACTGAGACCAATGTCTCTTTTACAGATGAGCCCTGAATTACATAAATTACAGAAAATACACAAATCAATATAAATACAAAAATGCAAGCAGAAAAACAGGTCATAAAAAAAGAAACACATTCATCAGTAATACGGTCCTCAATCAGCTTTCTGAATTGCCATAGAGGCACCAGAACATCACCTGTTAGAACATTTTGAAGACTGTTCCACAAATAAGGTGCAAGAAAACTAAAAGCTGATTTATGTCTGCCAAGGTCTGCAGTGGAGAGTACTGGTGTCTGCCCCTAAACAATAAGGCAGTGAGAATCTACTCTGTCTTTTTATTGCCGACATTACTGATACATTTGTCACCATTTAAAGTTAGAATCCTGAACTTAAACAATTAAAAAGCTGATACCCGCCTCTGTTTTAGTAAACAAACAAAAAAACTCAGGGATGCGCCTGGAGAAATGTAACCACTATCAAATTCATAGACAGAGCTATGGATCCAAGGACTGACCATCCATAATGTCAAAATGATTGTTGTAACCATGTTTTAAAGTTGGAGTAAAACAAGCCTATATTTTGGGTTCTGGTGGGACACAACCATTGAACAAAGCTCATGAGGCATTTTAAGTTATATTCTTCAAGAATCAATGGGTATATATCCTCAATTTATAAGTCCCAAAAAATTGATGTAGCAACTAAGGATACTAGCTTTAATCACAAATGCCCAGATATAGACATTTAAGTTTCACTGCAGCATCTGTCTATAATGGGGCCTATGATGGACACAGTATACAGACTGTCCATGGAGCTTACAACCAAACATTGTTTTACACAATAACAAATGTGAAAAGCAAACTCATCACAGAATGTGTTTGTCTACTCCATCCAGGGCCGGCTCTAGCCTTTTGGGGGCCCTATGCGATATTTGGTTGGGGGGGGGGGGGTCATTTTTTATGACAGCCGAGAACAAAATGTACGTTTAAAGTTAATTTCCTGCAATTCTACACCTTTTGCCACGGAGCGTAGAGAAAATGTTGCAGTTTTATAGCTAATTTCCTGCAATTCTATACATTTTGCCATGACTTATGCCATGAGTGAGAGTGACTAACAAAATCAATTGGGCCCCCTCGGGGTAAGGGCCCTTGGGCACGTGCCCTGCATTTCCGGTTGGTACTCAGATATGATTACTACAAGTTTAGATAACTGGCTAGACTAACTTATCAATCTAAAATGTGTAAACTGACCGCTAATTGAGTGACTGTCAGTGACTGACAAAAGAGAACAACTGCTGATGCACAACCAAATTGACTAGCTTACACACTTTTGGCCCAAACACTGGTGATTTGGATGGTCTGCTTGCAATTAGCATATTAATCCAATTAATATGGTCAAAATCTGGCTTAACAATGACACAATGACACCCTGTACAGACCACAATAGACATGGTTTTCAATTCAACCCACAATTCTATCAAGGGCACTTTCAATGTCATCCAAAAATCTTCCTCTTCATCATTGTCCCATTCTCTCTATTAGTCCACAGCCGTTAGATGTATTGTTCTGGTGTGCCCCTCTGCCCCTCTGCCATGAAAGATGCAAGGATGGGGTCCTCAATGATGAGTCCGCCTTATTCACGATCCCTCTGGAATCTGGGAGATGGAGAAGTTGATTGGTTATTACTTCAGCCTGAAAAAGCCTGTGATGAAATAAACATGCTGATAAGAGAATATTCATAAAGTCTTTTCCTTGGTTTCCACTCTGCCTACTTGGCATGCATGCAGTATATTACATGGACATGCTATTTATTTGAACAAAGGCCCAATATCTAATAAACTGCATTCTGAATGGAAAGGGTGTTTTAGTCATGTTTAACCAGTTGGGCAGTGT
Source organism: Oncorhynchus kisutch (assembly GCF_002021735.2). Lineage (NCBI taxonomy): Eukaryota > Metazoa > Chordata > Actinopteri > Salmoniformes > Salmonidae > Oncorhynchus > Oncorhynchus kisutch. Next base: position 67,209,945 of record NC_034179.2, read on the forward strand.
TGTCTCACACTTAAACATCAATGAAAAAGTATGAAGAACCACACACTGTATAGTCTACTGTACATGGCCTACAGTAGGCCCTACCAGCACCTGTGTTAAGCAATCAAACATCGATATGTAAAGATGGTCGATAGGCAACCCGTGATCTCATGATGGATGAATTAAAAACTACTAGGACTGACTAACATTGATATTTATAACGAAGCCACTAAGCCAGCTGATCAATTCAAAATCATGCAAAACGCATGTAGGCATATGGGCCTACTTCTCAAATTGGAACCAAAACTGCACACTGCGAATAAGTATTTTCCAATAACTCCTGAGTTTTATTTTGTATTAATATATATTTGGTGACAGCCAATCTAGATCATTGGACAAGGGTGAATTATTTTATAGATATGTATTTCAGTGACTGTATTGCCTCCGACAGACAATTACGATGGGGAACACACGCTCAATGTCCCGGGTGCCTATCAGAGCGAGAACAATTCAATAAAGAGCCTTCCTGTAAAACGAGCAGCCTATGTCGTCACTGGGAAGGACCGCCGGGTTTTTCGGAATCGTAAAACACTAGGCCGTTCTCTAATCAGAAGCTCTCGCTTCAAGATCGCGTTTGACCTTGAGTGACCTTGAAAGAGGACAAAACCAAGAAATTCGCTTCTGTCTGTGTAAAGTATCGTTTCTATAACTCTCTTTATTCTATTTGATGTCAAATCCCGATCTAAAGATTGGTATATTTGTTTTGTGAGTGCGGTCTCTGCACAATCCCCCTTGAAGGAGAATTCTTCCACCGACCTCATGGGTAGCCAGCCTACTAGTGGACGCTTAATGTAACTATCTGGTTGCATGTCACTCAAAACGACGCAAGATGGCAGAAGAGAGCCGACCTACTTGAAGACAAGGACGTTGCTCAAACGTGCCTGTCTCTTTGATTATGCATACGAATTCATGTCAAATGTACCAATCATATTTTAACACAACTATATTCTACAAGTTTATAGTGCAGCCTAGAAGTGAATAAACTATTTTAAATAGTTAGGCTACCCCAACAAGAAGTCCAAATGATGCCTTCCTGCTTTACTAAGTCATGGGAAATAGGCTATTAACCAAATATGAATACAATTTGAATACATTATTTTACTTTTTCATGTCAATCATCAAGCATCACAAAATCAAGAGTAGGCTACCTCATAGCAAGGCTAGTAAAAATGGCAATTTACTACAATACAGAAAAACAATAGAAACCGCTGATGCCCAAAGTAAGTATTCATGATTCATGAAGATTAATCGGTACGTGCGTGAAGCTAACGATAACTTGTTGAATTGTCAGAAAATATAGGCCTAGACTCTGTGTCTGGGAGCACGAAATATACTCATATGATTTGAGAATTCAATTGCAAAATCCTATTTCAAAAAAGGACAATTAAACATCCATAAAATAAGAACGCTTCTGTTGTATACCTTTTCGATAGTATTATTGTTGGGAAGTAAAGATGAACATGGTAGAAAGAAATTCAGCTGGAGGTAGGTCGACTCAAGAACATCTTAGACCACACATAAATACGTTTTTACCATTCTCATTTTATCCTCTTGTATTGTTCCGCATAGATTACGTAGGACCAGATAACATCCAACATTTTAATCAAGATTTGAAAAGATAAGGCATAGAAGAATAACATAAATCTAAATCGGAATTGTATACAATGCATATTATTGTCTTGGTTAAAAAGTAATAGGATAAACAAACAGCTATTGTCTTTGAACGGCTATCAAAGCCTCTAGAGATATTTCATGCGACAATGAGAGCAAATATTTCTATAATCCAAAATTACAACTCAGTATTGACATGTTTTCTAACGAAATATTGACATGACACAGCATATGCCTATGCATAAGAAGAAATGGCTAATTTCGACGGATACACAGGAACCCGCATTGCAGTATTTAGGCAGTAGCTCTTTCAGTAGCCTAGATTTTTCATTATAAGAAGTGTGTGTGCAGTAGTTATTGATAATTCATAATTTTATTGCTCACTGTATCCTATCGTTTTCTACATTCAGGCTAAATGTATTAACAGTTCAACAACTTTCAATTGTAATCGATTGGTCTTATTGAAGCCTGCATTTGCGAGACTCTCTCTAGAACTAATAGGGTTACATTAGTATTTCTTTACGCACTTATCGAAATAAATACATTGGTAGCATATTACGTTTAGAATTTATATCAAAACTAAACGTTTTGAATAGTGACAGAGGTCAAACACAGCAGGTCTGATTCATATCTCCAAATGGGAATGCAATAGACTTGTATCAAACATGTAACACAATTTGGATCACAAAGATTGCATTCGTTTATCCATGTCCGTTTACTTTGTTCACCAGATGTTATTTAGGCTATATTGACCAATACAGCTTACAACATTATATATAACGTTGTCTATATATCTTAAACGGGAACAATTCTGAAGTTCCACAACAATTTGTATCCCAATGTAGGATAATGGAATGGCTTTTAAACCCGGGAAGCTATTGCCTACCGAAAAAAAATGTGATAAATTATGGCTGTAGAGAATGAATTAACTGAATTTCAAGTTATTGACGATTTTGTGTGTTATTGTTTTGGAAAAACGTTAAAACACACAACGGCCTGCAAAAACCAGGATAACTATATCAGGCTATTTAGTGAAATGCGGTTTCGCTGATACACTCCGACACCTGGCATCAAGTCTTGTCCATTATAGGCATGCCTACACCACTACCCCGAGAGCAATGTCTGGCGTGAGGTGTTGACAAACCACCCACGTCATGATACAAAATGCCCTTTTTACTGGCACTAAAAATATGGAATTTGTGACCAGGAATGCGAGTGAGGTCAATTGGGCCTCGGCTTCTAACACGCTGCTGATTCGTGTAGGGCACCTCTGCACTCTGGCGCGGCCCAACACATCTGGACCACATCCACGCGATGCCAGCGGGCTAGTGCACTGGGCTGCTAACAACATCCACGCCTTTCATTACGATTCTAGCTACACCACTCATCCAGATGTACTGAGTCCGATTTTAATGCTTGTGCAAGGCATGGAGCAAGGTTAAAGCGATAGTTTACTCAAATTACAAAATTGCACATTGGTTTCCTTACCCTGTAAGCAGTCAATGGACAAGGTATGACAACAATCCATGCTTCGGTGTAGTTTCCCTGGCACTGTTTCCACATGCTAATGTTTTCCAATTTGTGTCATGGGACCGATATTAGCATATCTCGCGCATCATGTCCAAATCATCCAAAGTATCTCAAATTATTTGTGAAGCTCAACAAATTCACATTTAGATGTTTTGAACAAAATTCGTCCCATGAATTGAATGGGATTTGTGCCACAAATGCTAAAACATTCGCATGTAGAAAGGGAAACGAAACCAAAGCATGGCTTGCTAGATATAGCAATGTTTGTGTTATTCGGTCCGATACTGAGGACGTAAAATTATTTTTGTAATTGTAGGCCATGAGTTAATATGTAAAGCCATATATGATCATTGACAATATATTCAGCATAATGTTATTGAAATGAATTGTTGGTGGGCTAAATCAATCAAAATGTAGCTAACAGCTATAACATAACTAGACTCTACAACTGGAGGTCAGTGCGTAAATGATTTCAATGACAGGGAAAATGATGGAACCAATAGTTAGCCCAGCACAATGTAGAACATTGCCTCACTTTCTTCCAAAACCAACTCCGATTTATAAGGTCAACATAATTGTAGTGCCCCGTAAAATTTCACAGATGAGTTGTGTGTTGCATGCCAATACATTTGGTTATTTTACTGCGTAGTCTTAAAGTTATGTTGATCTCGGTTTAAGTAGGCGGGCTTTTCCGCTCAATCAGAACGATGCTATGATGTGGTTTCATTGTGCGCGGGTGGGCTGGTGATCATTAGCGCGCTCAAGAGTTCCAACTCGTGTTCCTGTTTGTCAATACCAACACCTCTCCCGCTTCTCCCAGTTCCCCTGGCGACATAAGAAAAGAAAGCACAAACCTAACCGGATTCAAGGTATACACTGAGTAGCCTAGCGCATGGCTAAACGGCCGGCCAAGTCCATGCTGTCACCCTTAGTATAATTTCCTCTCATATTATTTTCAGTATAGTCTATATTCCTCTTAAATATTGTTCATTTTTATCCCTGTAGGTAGCCTAGCCTTGTCTTCCAGAGCCCCATTTATTCAGCCATATCCGGCAGCTGAAAATACAATAATCTAAGCCTGGTTGAATGCGTCTATCCAAAAGTCCCTTTGCTGGGGTATGTGTCCTATCAATAACTTTTGGCATGTCACTCTACAAGGAAGGTAAATAACGGCATACGAATACATACCTAACATGATGAGAGCCTTATCAATTCATCTTAATGACTCTCCTTTCTCAATGTAATGTCAGTAAGTATCCAGCTATTGGCTATACGTTTGGTACCTTATTAATGGTAATATGTACATTCGAAAAGTTTGTAGACATAAATATTGGACACCTAACTGTTCAGTGTTGTGGAGGGCGTATGTGACATAAAACAAAGATATAAAACAGTTTTAAAACAGGGTTCTTGGTAGCATTTATATTGGACACCTAACTGTGAAGTGTTGTGGAGGGCATATATGACAAAAAATAATAATATATAAAAATTAAAATAAATATTCAAGATTCAGACATACAATACACATTAGAATAGCCTACAGTTTTTATTTGTTAATAGTTAGAGCTAACATGCCTAATAATAATAATAGTATGTTGGATAAATATAGGGTAAACAGATAAAAGTTGTTGAAAATTATAGGCCTATGTGACTTTTGAGCATCTACACAGTGCAAGGCCAACAATTTGTTTTGCTCAACAACAGAAAAAAGGCATTTCAGTTATTTCCTCCGAGTTTTCTATCCTAAAATGTGGTGTAGCCATATCATAGTGACCCGTTCAAAATAGCAAATTTGACCACTTATATGGGCAGTAAGCACGTGCACCGCCAGAAAATATATTTACAGTTAAGTTTATGACCTATTGGAATAGTGTTGGCACCAGCTGATGTGGTTGTAAGAAACATCATTTGTTTCTACAATCTATATGCTCTTTATAAAAGCACACATTTGGGGAAATTCTAGCTCAGCTACAGTTTAGCTAGGCTATTAGTGTTGTGCTTTTCTAAATGTGTCTTTAGGTGGGGATTTTCATCTATGATCTTTTCCCACAATATCTTCTTACATGTGTCTATTGTTCATCTTTGTAAATATTGTATATAGATATCGCCCATGTTTTCATGTGATTTTGACCTTGTCCCCATATATACTATATGGGAATGCAGGTCTTATTCTCAATTCAGTAATCCATGTAGGCCTGTGTGTCACCTTGCAGCTCAGGGAGCTCAGACTGAGCTGACCACTAATTCTAGGTGCATCGTTGGAGGCCTGGTGTGTAGAGTCATTTCCTCTTCCTCCTGCATGCAGCGAATACGTTTTGAGCCTCAGGTCTATTGACCACCTCTATCCAGACAAGGGCCAGACTGCTTATTGTTTACAAGATGTCTCAAGTTCAACTGCAAAGTCCACCGTGTAACAAAAGACTGTCCTCAATGCAGACTAGGGGGAGGGGGAGTCTGCAAAGGGAAAGAGTGTAATAAACGGGGGAAGGGGGACGAGGGACTGGACGTGAACTTGAGAGAGAAGAGTCTGGCGCATTCTTGAAATGAAGCATGTTCTTGGGACGGCCAAATGAAGATATATTTACCTGGAAGACATCGCGGGATAGAGCTTGGACTCTACTGCTTGTCTTCAAGCAAGCCACCCAAAGCACTGTCAAAATATTCCTATTTTAACAGATTGACATATTAATTAGCAATCTGCCTTGTTTAAAGAAAAATAATTATAATTTAAAGCACACTCAGGAGTTTCAAAGATTAGCCTGAGTGGCCGAATGTCTCAAATCTAGAATATGCCTAAAGTTACCATGTCCAAAACATTTCATAGAATTAAGCCTATTAACTGCTTTACCCCATTTAATTTTGTGTAACTTTCCTATCACAGTAGGTCATATTCTAGAAAATACTCTAATTGAAAATAGGCCTACTGAAATATATATTTTAAATGTGCTTCCATATACCCTTCAAGTTTCACAGACATAAACATTGTCCCTGTCAAATTCATCGAATAAAGTAAAGTAGTCCAAACTATGATATTAAAGCATAAATATGTGGCATAGCCTGTCCTATCAATAAATTCGTTTTGTGTGATGATGATAAGATCTGTTGCCTACTTCAAAAAGCCACGAGATGCTATTCTTTGTGTTTATGTTACAAGTTACATCTCTGTGAATATTGAGCAAAGCTATAGGCTATACTCCTAACCCTGATATTGTATTGGTAGTTGGGTATCAAGCACACTCAAGTCCCTGAGCGTTTGTGTTATGAGAATATCTTAAATTGACTAAAGAAAAATGTCGATCACAGTGAAGACAACGTTCAACAAAAAACTAAATATTGCTTCTGTACTGCGGTACTATAGGCTACAACGTCAATCTTCCGTCACTCCGGAGTGGGATAGGCCCAGATGCACGTAAAAGGCCTTGAAGTGGCTATAGGCCATACGAAATGGGAAATTGATATATTTCCTATACACTGATAAAATATCGACCAATTACAATTTATTATTGTAAATAGAAGAGTAAAACAATTAATTATAGGGTCTGGTATTTCAACTGAGGGAAAATGCAGCTTTATTGTATTGCTGGTGGAAAGCTACTTCCGTGCTTGATGCTCATATTGTGTGTTTTCTAAAGGAGGAGAAGGAACTACCATTAAACCACAACGTAAACACAAAGCAGACGCGCCGTTTGTTAGAATGCTTTTGTCAAGTTCAATGTTAACCAGCGGTGGAAGGAATGGTATTCTGCATTTATTGCCTAGCACAGTTAGGTGCAAGGCACGTCTAGCCTACGCTGTGTTGGTCTGAAAAGCAGCACTGCACATGCCGTGAAATCTGGACTGAGAAATGACTAGTCCATTCAAAATCTCCATGAATTGGCTATAGGCCATGTTGATTATAATTTATTCGAATGCACAAACTTAATCAATAAGATATACTGGGGGGAAATACATCATTCAATTGTATTTAAAACAATGAAACTGAAATAACGACATTACAAATTTGGTTTCAAAGGGAATGCATTGCTATTTACTGAGGCTTACCTGAATATAAATGCTACGGGGCACAAAAAGCTGCACACTCTAAGTAATACAAGCGCCTTAGGTTGTGTTGAAATAGGCCTATGAGGTCTAATAGCTGTTTTTATCGTCTTATTTTGGTATCGTATGTCAAATAAATTATGTTTGGTCTGATAGTAGCACCAGGATAATATCATAAAATTTATGGGTTTGGGTTGGAATACTAAAAAACTCAGACGGGTTTCCAAAAGTCTCTCGCAATGCGTAAAGCGGCACAAAAAAAAGTGTACAGTGTTCAACGGGCTTTGATATCGTTCCTCTCAAATTCTGTCAGGATCCATACCAAACAGAAACTTCCCCAATCAAGGTTGGAGCATTAGATTAGTGCTTCAGCTCGTCTTTGTAGTTGTTGCATTTATCAATGGTAAAGTGAAACAACCTGTATTATTATTGCATGACTATGCTGGCTGTCTGAGCGTTGCCTAGGCTACCAATGGCACATATTATGGTACGCCTACGTCTTAATCAATGCGTCGGTAGTGTATGTTTTAATCTGAAATGTCGCTCCACAACATTTTTCCATTGGCAACATTCCCCAAAAGTGTCTATATTTCCCCAACGAGCGAAATACATGCCTGTGTGGTGTGTCGACTTGCATTTAAAACAGAGCATAGCAAAAAAAGAAAGCAACAGGACGATGCAAAGGTGATGATGCAAAGCCTTTGAATAACGACGCACCTTTTACACCCTGACTAATCTAGACCGGCGTTAAGTGCAGTATGCAGCCGGAGCGCGCCTTAGCTCTGCTCACTATCCAACAATTAAACTGTTCGGAACCGGACAGATGCGTAAATCACGTCTCAAAAGACTGTTAAACAGATTATAGTGCGTAAATCTGCTTATCCAAACGAGCGAACATTCGGATAATAATATTTCATACAGTTACGCAGGAGGATAGCCACTATGAGATCCTCTGAACACGAAGGGAAGCATGTGTGGGGCACCAAGGCTAGAAGCTACTTTGAGGGCCTTTTCCATAACAAGAGTGACACAAAATAATGTTTATGTTGTGAGATTTACTGTATATCCGAGATATGGACAACTGAAGATAATCAGATCTAGCATAACGGTGGCTATAGGCTATTCATGGGGACATAGAAACACCCCGTTCCCCGTGTAAATGTTCATGATTAGCGTTATTGATGATCTGGTGAGCACGTGACACTCAAGGTCAAGGTCAAGGACGGATTAAGGAATTCTGCAGTTGCCTCATACTCTTTTTTCTTCTTGAACATAAACATTCCTCGTATCCACCGAGAACATGATATATAGACTAACAACCAATATTGAATATGCAACTCATTTCTTAACGCTTGAAGTAAATTTAATTTGTTTTAGTTTGCAATTAAAGGCCTATATCTATAGTCATTTTAAACTTTGTAGCCGTATTTGACTGATTTCGTGTTGAATAGGCTAGTAATTATGTTAATTTTTAAAAGAAAATAGGCCTACCAATTAACAAAATCCTGTCTAAACCATTCATATATATTTTGAAGTAGCCTATTGGCCTAGGCCTGCGTAAACCTCCAAGGGTCCCAAGAGTATTAATGAAGCAGTAATAAGAGCATCAGTAGATGATACAAGTAAGGCTAAGTAATAATATACAACACATTATATAGATAGCCATTTTAAATATGGCTGTGTTTGCAGGCCTTCAACTTTCAAAGTGTATTTAAGCAATAAGGCCAGAGGGGATGTGGTATATGACCAATATACCACGGCTAAAGGCTGTTCTTATTCACGACACAATGCGGAGTGTCTGGACACAGCCCTTAGACGTGGTATATTGACCATATACTTTAAACACCAGAGGTGCCTTATTGCTATTATAAACTGGTTACCAAAGTAATTAGAACAGTAAAAATAAATGTTTTGTCATACCCGTGGTATACTGTAAGAGTACACCACGGCTGTCAGCCAATCAGCATGCAGAGCTCGAACCACCCAGTTTATAATAAATGATATATTTGGCACAATTGGCACAGTAGCTTTTACCCATCACCAAAATCATTAGCCCCAGAAAAACTGTTATTTGGCACGAAAAGCATGATATTATTTGTAAAGGGTATGGATACTTTAAAAGTAATATTTTTGATATTTTTGATAAGTAATATTTTTGATGCAGCTTTCATGATGGAGCATATTATGTCAAATTAATCACCAACTTAATGCTTAAAACTCATATTTCAAATATATTATAAACGGTTTGAAATAACTTTACATTGCACTGGAATTTCTGAACTTCATTTCTTGGTCTTAGACCATCCCTATTTCAATGTGTACATTTACCAATCATTATTCTATTTTATATTTAACTATCCCTATATAAACAGGGTTTGCAAACATAATCACATATACAACACATATATTCCACGGAGTAACATTTAATGTATACAACATACTGGGATTAAAACAATTTATTAAGCATTACGCTATATTTTTTTAAAGTACTGTTTTACAAGCTTTATAAACAGTATAGATTGGGAATATGATTGCATAATACGTTTCCTATTCTACTGCAGTAACAACATTGACATACCTAACATATAGCCTATATATACCTCCATGTATAGCACGAGTTAAACAGTTAAGCAGACGTAAGTGTTACATTAAAGCAGGCAAATGCTGTATTTACAGGCCTCTAAAACAATGTCTTTAGAGGGCTTGGTTCTTGTTTTATTTCTTCTTTTCTAAAGACGAATTGGCGATGCAATTGCGCAAGCAAAATAGCACACCAAATCCCAATCCCCAAAAAAGTACCACGTCGACGTTTTCTTTCCTTCATATTTTGTTCATACAGCAAAAACAATGTCCCTCGTCCAAATCGTCTAGGTCAAGCCTGACTTGATTACGGCGCACTGGTCTTGACTTTGGCCACGAACTTCTTCTCTTTAACTCTCCTGTTTTGAAACCAGATCGTAATCTGCCTTTCCGACAAGTTGGTTCCTGCTGAAATCTTTCTCCTCTTATCTTTCGTGATGAATTTGTTGGCGGCATACTCTTTCTCCAGTTCCTTTAGCTGCACCTTGGTGTACGGAATCCTTTTCTTTCTACCGCGACGAAAGGAGTTGCCATCGTGTTGGTGGGCCACTACATCTGCAATGGACAACAAAGAGAAACTGAAGTCTGTAAAATGTGCATTTTATTCTATAATTCAGTCTTTCTCATTGCAAGGGATAACCCATGCTGCGTTTTTGAGAAACGGAAGTGTATAACTGCCTACATATTGACGAATTAACACTACAATGAGGTATTCAGAAACTCAGAAAGCCAGGAAGACTACAACGACCAAAATGGTCGCTCATATGAACGTGCGTGCCTATGCCGAGACACAGAATAAGGGATTGAAAATCATAATGCATTAGATGGCTTGCGATTAATGCACAGAATGAAAGGTAATTGTATTGCGTGATCATGCATTAGAAAAAGCTTGAATTAATTGGCCTCATATAGGCTATCCAACCCATGTCACAATGTGTCCCATTACAGTAATCTAATAATCTACTAAAATTGTGTGCAGAGCATATGTTTTTACCTGCCAACGCAGATTTCCAAAGGTGTCCGGCTTGACTCTGGTCCTTTGAGCAGTACATCTGGCCGCCCCAGCCATTCGTCAGTGCCCACGGCTGATAGCTGTCCATTGGGAGCAGCGTGTCGTGACGGGGCTCTCCTGCCCCGAGAGTCTGCACCACCGACACGTCCAGGTAGCTCGCCATGGACTGGTAGGGGCTTGGGTACCCGTGGTAGAACGCAAATTCTTTAGCCCGGCTCGGGTATTCTTCAGATGTGACCGGGGTGTCCATGTATTTTTCCGCAGAGTAACTGAGCGCGCTGGGCTGGGTGCAGGACTTGAGCGAACCCCGCCCCATTCTGCAGGGATAATAGCCGTTGCCAAAGTACCCATAGGGTAAGGGACCTGTGGAGGAGCCTTGAGGGACCGCGGGGCATGGTGTGCACTGTTTGCCTGGTTCCCCGGAGCTTGAGCCCGATACATCCACCGCGGAGTAGCCGGAGCTGTGCACCAGGCTAGAGGGGTGACCCCCCAGAGCGGAGTGGGCCATCAGATTCCTGCACTGGTTGGCCGCGAAATTGCCGCTACCAACCAGACCCTCCATGTTCTTGTTCAGCTCATCCAAGTTGTTTTCATACACAAACATAACCGTGTCCGCCCAGCGAGGATTCAGGACCAAGGAGGTGGTCATATCACGCTCACCATTCGGGCGGAGAATTCTGTTTCAAAGACCCAAGTCCAGAGTAGGACACCAGGTTACATCCACAGCTGGATTGACGCAACGGACCAAACTTGGAATGGCGCGTCTCCATTGGATGAAAAGCTTACCACGTGATAAGTACAACAAACCCTTGTTGGGGATGTCAGTCAAATACATTATTTCTATTGCTTTGGAGAAATGACACGAGATACTCTTCAGCGTATTGTTTTGTCATTTTCTATTCCCCAATTGTTGTTTTCTGCGGTTTCCATGAACACGCTGTCTGGAAGAAATAGTAGAATTCAACCTCTGACTACAATTCTGAAGCACAGCATTTCAATAAAAACGGTGTACAAAAGCCTTTCTACATGCATTTCGTACTGGATTTGTAGGGTGAAAAAAGCTTCCCAAAGCTCAATGCGCCTAGCTCTCCAAAGGCCAGTGGAAGCAGACCAACTAGCATGTAGCCCCCAAGATAACCATGCAAAGGACTACCTATGTTAATTAAGGCACGTCAAGCAATGATGGCATGAGGACTATTTTACCTATGACATCTATTGAATGCGCAGAAAATCTGGGAATGAATCACTTTGGCAATCACTCCAACAAAAGTCTAGTAATAATGTAACCCTGCTTGTTTTGTTAAACGATTGCATAAAAATCATATTGGCCTCACATAGGGAAATGGTAATTCAAAATTAACACTGTTAAGACATACTTTAAAAAAAACTTTCACACAAAATTACTATTAATGTAGATTTTACCACAAAACCCAACAGATTATGTTACACTGTTTGCCTTTTTGGTTTGGCTTTAATTAGATCATGTAAAATGCTGAAAATTTCCCAATGGTTATGGACATATTTAAAGTCGTATAATCGTCCTTGCCAAATGCATGAAGAAAGTTTATCGTTGTCATAAAAATATTTTTTTTTTGGGGGGGGGGGGGGTTTAGAAATCAACTACTTTGGACGTTTAATAGTCAATTATGTGCGCTTTTAGAATATAATGCTCAATGTTCATGGCTAAAAACATATTACTGAAGGAATCGTAAAGATTATTTATTAACGGGATTGAAGGTCTTAAGATTTCTAAAATACGGGTGAAGTTCAAATAGATTTAGTGGGGTTTTGAGGCACTTCAGAGTAATATTCTTTGTGTAATCATTATGTCTGTGGTTATGACTGTAGTTATGAATTTGAGTATTTTATGCTCAAATGCATAGGCCTATTGCCATTATTCCAGATATAGCTAAACGTGTCTAAAGTATGTTGGGGCTCCGGAGTGGCGCACAGGTCTAAGTGCTAGAGACGTCACTACAGACCCTGGTTCGATTCCAGAATGTATCACAACTGGCGTGATTGGGAGTCCAATAGGGCGGTGCACAATTGGCCCAGCGTTATCCAGGGGTTAGAGTTTGGCCGTGGTAGACCGTCATTGTAAATAAGAATTTGTTCTTAACTGACTTGCCTAGTTAAATAAAGCTACACTATAAATAAATACATGTTACATCTCAAACCTGGCATGAAGTGTTTTAAAAAAAGCAAAGTACGCTTTCATTCTGCCATGAAGTGGGTCTTGGTTTGGAAAATCTGTGTAGGCTATGCCCGTACGTAAAATGATATTCATAGTTGTAGAGGACGACATGAAAAACACAATGACTAAATACCTATATTACAGGTTGCTCGTATAGATTTTTAAAATCTATCTCATGTTCACAAATGTGTTGAGCGAGATAGGATTTGGGGCGGCAGGTAGCCTAGTGGTTGCTGGATCGAATCCCCGAGCTGACAAGGTAAAAATCCATCGTTCTGCCCCTATAATGTTCACTGGTAGGCCGTCATTGTAAATGAGAATTTGTTCTTAACTGACCTGCCTAGTTAAATAAAAAATCTAATGAGTGGGCAAATACTCATGTGCGTAAAAGTGGTGTTTAATCTGAAAAGTAGCCTATATGCTGCAATTAAAAATCCTTTACCTCTCCGACTCTGCTATTTTGAAGGTAGGCCTGGTGTTATCTAGTATTATGAAAACATATGTCAATCTTCTTCTGGAATTGCTATCAGGTAACGAAATGTACACTTTAGCTCGAAGGCGCAATTCTGCATTTTATGGTTGATTTGCGTCAGCGAGAGACGCACAAGGTCCAGCGATATGGACAATGTTTCAAACAATATAACTATAATGAAAACGTTTCAAGCAATACAAATAGGTTAAACTAGTGGCTGATTCTTCTCATTAGTCAGGATGTGTACATTGTGTTTAAATGGGATAGGCAGAAATACTCTCTCTCAATCCTTACCCTCTACCCAGATTATTTAAGTGCAACAACAGCCCCATCGCCTCACTCATTCCAACCCTCACCACACACACACGCGCGCGCGCACACAACCCCCAGACAGTAGTCTTTACATAGGGATCAGAATAGGCCCTCAAGGTCAAGGCCAAGTTTAAAGTGAGTCTGGCCCTCCCTGAAGGATCTGTTTAGGCCGCCACCGACCAGACCAGACCAGACCCGCCCCTGCCTGAGTAAATGCTCAAGTTCAAGGCTGCCTCTGTCTGTGTGTCATCATCACAAACACACAAGGCACACAAATACCATATAACGTTTGTAACCAGCACCTTCCTTTCATTTCAATCAAAGATAGACCTATAGACCACAGGGCAAGTGACTAGGCTAGCCTATATACGCTCAATTAATACATGATTTATAGAATAATGTATTAAGAATTCAATCTACAGTTTCCAAACGTATATTGAGATTACTCTTGAATAATTGTGCAATAGTGCAGGATGTGATTGCAGTATGTTATGCTGTATATGGCGCGTTTGTCTGCTATGTCATGTCTCATGCGTACCGCGTCGATGCCACGCGCCTTGGCTCCTGGAGGTGCAAAGCATCCGCCTAATGGCACATGTTGTACTTGCGCACAGAGCTACTGTACGCAGGAAATGCCTTAATAACCCTTATTGTCAAACTTCCGGCCCAGTTGTCGAGGCTCATAATGACTTCACAAAGGGGTCGGTGCATTTCACGGTTGTCTCGCTCTCCACGAAAATAAAAGGCATTTTCCTATACCCAAATCCAGGAATAAGGAATGGTAAGTGTCAAAACTGATTTGTAACCTAAGTAATATTAAAAACTGTGCGTAATTGCGCAACTAACAAGGGGAGTGACTCGGAGGGAAGACAACAATAGAAAGAGTGGTGTACACGTGCAAATAAACTCAGGTTAAATATTTCCTAGGAGGGTAAATAAAATGTATTACCAATGCTTTGAAAACGGTAACATATTCAATTTCAAACTACTTGTCCATAAAACATATTCAAACCCACAATCTATACAATAGCTAGCGTTATTTGGTATGAGTTACTTGCGAATACAGTAGGCTATACAGTTTGGAAATAATACATTAAACTATTAGGCTCAATCGTGGAATAAGTATGATATCATGCAGTTACGAAAGTTATTGAGGAGAACGTGTCGTGCGTAATTATAATGCATCACCAAACATGAATAGGCCTCACCAACATTTCTTTGTACAAAAATAGATGCATGTAGCCAGGAAAAAAATCGGACTTGTGCGTGTGGATTGGAAATGTAGATACTAGACATGCCAATGACTATTAGGGTTAAAACCCTGGGCGTTTTGAAATTTACCAAAACCATATCTTAAGTGCTCTCTGGAATTTAAGAGTTCCGTATTCAATATTTGAGAATGACAAGGTCTTAAAAGTGTGATGTAACGAGTAGCCAACAGCCCAACACAATATGGTTGTGTGCTATTTATTTGTTATGGCAATTCATTATTTACATCCAAGAACTGTCTGATCAGGTATGCTACGAATGTTTAAAAACAACAAATAATTCCTAATACACAAATAAATGCCAATTATTCAGCATACTAACCCTTTGCAAATGTCATGTAATTTCCCATTGCACCCTTGAGCACTTGGCAGAGATGGCGTGTTGCCATGGCCTCCCATTTAGCCCCTTGTGTGTTTCTGCGCCTGACCCATTTGGCTTGATTCTAAACTATTTCCAACCCTCTGTGTTGACAAGATACGTAGCCTATAACTTTCCTTCCTGATGAAAATGCCGGATCCCGACATTTAGATTTAATTTATGTGAACAATGGACATAAATATGGCATCAACATTCTGAAAACAAGTCCCTAAACAACGAACCATTGGGTGAATTATCGACGAATACTTTCCATATAGTAACTGTTTTCTTTAAATATGAACCAGATGTCAAAGCAGCCTTTTACAGTATTTGCAATCTCGAAAGAACCACCATTTGCTGCAGAGGACAGGTTGGGCATTTCACCTCAAGTCACTAACGCAGGCCTGAGGCTCAACAGTTTTATTAGAGGGGCCACTCTTTCGCCATGAGGTCTAAGTCCTCAATGAGACTTTCGGGATACATTCAATTACCTAATAGTAGGCTATTTATGTTTTCTAAAGTGGATTCGTGGAGCACAACACATACTAATCAAAGTAACCTAGTCCATTGCTGTAAAGTTGTTCTAGGCCTACATTTTGTCAACTGAATATTTGCAAAAATGCAAATGCAGCAACATGCTTTAATTTACAGCAGACATGGTGGCAGTATTGTAATAGCCTACAGTTCTTGGACACTAGGCATGTTCACGTTATTTTCTATTTTCCGTGTCTTTACCATACTGATCTACCGCGCACTGAATATGAAACGTTTTCCTAATTTGAACGTCATATAATATTATGCACCATTTTATAGTATGCTAGAGCCTGTCTATTCAGTTGAAACCCAAAATAAAAAGATATCGACGACTGAGAAAACGTAGACATAGCTGTATAGACTAGCCTATAGTTTAATTATTTAGATAATTTTTCTGCCCATGAAGCATTGTCCATATATGGACCTTGCATGCTGAGTCGCCATTATAGAGGAGTGAGTATAACAGGGAGGCAAAAATACATTTTCCTGTTTCGTAAATTAGTCGAAAATCTATATTTTTGAAAGAGGATTTTGGTTGAGTTTTTAAATTACATTTTCAAAGAGCTGGTTAGACAGCCTGACATGCGTGAAAAAAATAGATGTTTTTATTTGTTTGTACTAAAAAACGTGAGCTACAGCCGTGTAACTTCCATTTTCACGCTTCACAGCCATTAACATCAATACTTAAGGCTTAAATTCTAATCTTGAGTTTTACCCAAGGGAAAAAAAGCATGTTTAATCCTATTTGATCTGCAGCATAATCAACTTCACTGCTCTATCGAAACTATTATCACATTTGACGCTTGCTATTAATGAGAATCAACACCATTCAACCATTTTGCTATAATTTCCGACAGAATGTTAAGCAGCATGTGGTTACTAATACATAACAGTCGTCAAAAGGTCAAATTGACAGACCAGATCAAGGTCATTTCAATGAACATGAAGTCAGGCTATTTTTCAGGCTCAGAATAATGCAATATTATAACTGCAGTGTGGTAATTAATGTAGCTATATGCAGTTGTTAATTAAACCACTACAGGTATCAACCAAGTATCATCAGCAGCAGCCCCAGCATCACCCCTATAGTCAAAGTGTAGCTAGAATAAATTGTGTGAAAAGTTTAAGGAAACAAAACCAATGTTTCCGCACTGAAGTAAAAAGGTTATTAGTGCTGCTTACTAATGGCCTTTATAACTAGTATCCCTACATAATCATCATCAACAACAACAAATCACTATCATCCTAATCATCATAGCCACCATGGTAACACAAAATACAAAATCTAAACGACTTAATTACTGTTATTGAGCTGGTTAAACTGGGTGAGTAAACAGTAGCAGTATTTAACATGAAACCAAGTTGTGAAATATACGAAATTGAAGTAGCCATACGGCTATTTATTCCAAATGTCCTTTATGTCCGCCAGCACCAAAGAAAAGAGTGTGGAGTGTTACAACACTTTAGTAAGATAGAGTGGCTATTATGTGGTTACATAAATGCCTCTAACTGCTTCCAAATGCACCGCCATTAAATGGTTGGAATAATGATAAAGGAGTGCATGCTTTCTTGAGCTTTAGCCTAGATACAAAGTCTTCAGATTCTTCAGATTCCTTAACAAACTGTTTTACCATTTGGAACTATTTGAAGAACTTTCAAATATATTCAAAATTATGTTCCCTGGCTCAGATACATCCTCAGCAATGATGAAAACAACAAGGGCAGTGTGACGCTTCACACACAGGCAGCCTGTCATTGTATTCGCATAAAGATCTTATGAACATGACCCTACTCCTTCGAAGGGAATCATACCGGGTCATTAGCACCAACCGTATAACTCTGACTATCATAAAGCCACAATAGAGATCATTTCAATGACCAGTTGTCACTGTTATATGGCGTGTTATTGCAGTGTGGTGTCAGTTCATTTCATTTCAACCAGTTCACATCAACATGGGTATTGTTGAATACCAATTTAAGTCCTTCTTTGCTATTTATAATGGAACTGTTATAACAAGTGGATATAGTTCAAATATGACTGGTAACATAAGATGTACGGTAGTAAGTGTGCAATTTGAATGGCATTCTGTAAGAACAAACTAGCAGATGAAAAACTGTCCACTAAAGAAGATTGACTCATTCTAACTGGAAATGGTTCCTACAAGACAATACGCAGTATGACTTCTTTCAGAAAAGCTTTGATCGTACAGGAAGGAGCATAACTACGTAGAACAGGACACTACACTAAAAGCACATGTTTAGAATTAAGATAAGGCATAGACCCCTCATTATGAGTGGATGTCCTTTACTCTGTCAGGGAATCCTAACCCAACAAACATGCATGTGTAACTAGCAGTGATGTCTGCGGGAGAGTTGGGAGGAAATTTTAGTTACACATCTAAAGTTAGGACTCAGACCTTAGATAGTGTGTGTGTGTGTTTATACGTGTGTGTGTGTGTACGTGTGTCTGTGCACAACCCACAAAAAAACAGACCTGGCAATCTGGCGACTTTCAGGAGACTGGGGTTCATTTCAACAATGTGCTGTACAGTATTATCTGGGTAACATTTCATATAATAGTTGAATAATTACAAAAGTAAATTCTCATCACCACAAAACCAGGATTCATAACTTGGGTCCCACAGATTGTTATGGAGACGCGCCATAATGTTCTCACGTGATCTTTAGTAGCAGTCTCTGAATATACCCTACACTACTCTACTGTACACCATTCACTGTTTTTACCGGGATGCCTGCATATTGGCCTTGTTGGGCACCTTCCTTGCCATGGTTTAGGGCAGGGGTACTCAACTCTGACCCTATGAGGTCTGGAGCCTGCAGGTTTTCTTCTATACCTGAAAAGTAATTGCACACACCTGGTGTCCCAGGTCTAAATCAATCCCTGATTAGAAGGGAACAATGGAAAAAATGCAGTGGAACTGGCTTCGAGGTCCAGAGTCGAGTTGGAGGGGTTTAGGGCCTTAATGACAAATATACACTCAGTGGCCAGGTTATTAGGTACACCCAGCTAGTACCAGGTCGGACCCCCCTTTGGATCCAGAACAACCTGAATTCTTGGGGAATGGATTCTACAAGGTGTGGCGTTCAAACATTGCTAAGTTGGTATCAAGGGACCTAAAGTTGTGCCGGGAAAAGATTGCCCACATCCTTACACCACCGACATCAGCCTGTACCGTTGACAACAGGCAGGATGGGACCATGGACTCATACTGCTTATGCCAAATCCTGACTCTGCCATCAGCATGACGCAACAGCAACCGGGATTTGTCGGTTTGTGGTCCACCTGTTAGCTCGCATGATTCTTGCCATTCTTCTTCAACCTCTCTCATCAACGAGCTGTTTTCGCCCACAGGACTGCCACTGACTAGATGTTTTTTGCTTGTCGCACCATTCTCGGTAATCCTTAGACATCGTTGTGCGTGAAAAGCCCAGGTGGCCGGCTGTTTCTGAGATAGTGGAACTGGAGCGCCTGGCACTGCCAATCATACCACGCTCAAAGTCACTTAGGTCACTCATGTTGCCCATTCTAAAGTTCAATCGAACAGTAACTGAATGCCTCGATGACTGTCTGCCTGCTTTATATAGTTTATTTCTGTAGGAGTGGACAATGTTTTTGAATGGGGCGGTGCACCTAATAAACTATGTTGAGGATATAAGACTTGGTTCACAAGCATAGTGAGTGATCCGTCCATTAGCCCCTTAGTGGTCTTGTCACCAACATGCAGATTTTGCAAAGGACTTAGCACCTAAGCGAAGGGCATAGCATCAGTACCCAGTACCCTTGAAGTTTGTACTTTAAAAGAGCCAAAAGGTACACATTTGCCTTTTTAGGGTAGTACCACAGTGAAAAAGCTGTCTGATCCTTTTAAGTGGCAAAAATGTACCTATTGTGATGATGCCTCATCAAATTGGACATATAGGTAGGATGAAAACATGCCAACAGGATATGTATGCGGTCAAAATGACCATCTGCTTCTGTAGTTATTGACAAAGTTGATGGAATTACTGTTAGCCCACATATACTGTCAACTATTGATCTAACATAATACAATCCCAAATTATGAGACACCATCATGGCAAGTAGTAACTAGGCAGGCAAGTTGAGCCATGACTGAAAAAATACATATTTAAGTACATAGTTTAAGACAGAAGGCAACTTAGGCTGCCTCCTCAGAAAAATACAAAAAGCAATAAAAACTATTCTGTATCATTTGAAAGATCTTTATCTAAAATGTTTGCCAAATATGGACCATTACAGATAGAAACCTACATAATTAGATAGTGAATATCATAAAGCAGATCAAGTGAGACTGAAAATATTACTTCATCGAGTAAATCATTAAAAAAGAAATCGATATTGCATACAGAAAAAGTAGAGTTGAGCCGGTCTAGAGTATTAGAACAAATCCCCCCACAAAAAAAACTGAAAGTCGACCAGGACACATTCTCAACAATGGACCTACTAGTATACTGCAATCTATCGAAGTTCTATATAATAGGCCTACAAGCACCTGACCTGCCTTTTGTAGACCTTCATTTAGGCCTACATGCACCTGACCTGCCTTTTGTAGACCTACATATAAGCCTACGCATGTACATTTTCAAGGACGATGAAGGAACCGGACACAAAAATGAATAGCGGCCCATGGAATGTTATTAATTGTAATCTATAACATAATGGCCAAATAAATTAAAACAATCAATACTTCTCCCTGTGCTGTTATATTCCAGGACTCTAAGGACTCTCCAGGACTCTAAGGACTCTATTTCTCTAAACATGAACTACAACTTGGGTGGCTGTTTTAAATGAGGATATGCTGGATGAAATGTTATTTAGGAAATCAATAATGACTGAGGTGCACGTTTCAATGGTTCAGTTTCCCATGACTAATAGACTCACCATCGACACAACCCAAGGTTCAGCTTGAACTGTAAAAGTTCAGAATAATCAACTCAATTTTGTTTTGATTAACGGACAGAAATATATCTGTATAATGACCACTACCATTACGCCCGAGCTACAAGAGACACTGGCGGCCGTGTCGGATAATTATGACTGTGGTTTAGATTTCAGTCCTGATCATCAACTTAGAGGAATAAATGCGTTTATGGCGGAGAATTCCCACGCAGTTCCAGGCAGTGCTTTGAGTTCTGTTTCAGCTTGAGCACAGTAAATACCCGGGCTCGAATCATTACACTCTTTCATCTTCGTTTTATAATGGCAGTCTGTGCAGTCGTTCAACCAACCTGAGTTAATGGATGCGGAGACGAGAGCCAAGGCAAGTAACAAGAGCCTTACCTGAAAACGGTATCGGCCTACATGAGAGCCATTACGCACAGTTTATGCACCAGCCATTCTGTCGACTCTGAGCTCAAGACATTTATCGTAGACGTAGCCTACATGTTCTCGTTATCAGTTGTATGACTCAAATTCACTTGCTAGAACATCTTGACAATGCGTTACGAAAAGTGCCTAAAACAAAACTTTACTATAACCAAATATCTATGGTCATGACACAGAAAATACGTTTTGGGTTTGGCAGAATAATAACGGTGTTCTGACGCAACATCTTGGAGAGGGAAAAGCAATTGTTTTCCTATTAATGAAGAGAATGCATTTCCAAGTAGACCTACTTTTAATAGTTTCGTGAACTCCAAGAATGTCCATCAATGAAAACGAATACTGCATATACATGTTCCAGTCGTCATGTTTTCATAATAATTATGTATACTCTACTTTTAATAATACAATATTATGCTTCTGCTTTGCCTAACAGCAGTGGGGCTATATGTATTTGATTGCGTTGGGTTGGTTTGACAATGACATGGTGGTAGGCAATAACAAAAATAGGCCAATGTACAGTATATATACATTTCGGGAACAATGTATTCGATAAATTAAAAACGAGGTGAACGTTTAAGATGACAAGTACACTATCCTCAAAAGGCAACACGCACGGTTATTTTGTCCCTCACAAGAAACAAATGTTTGGGTCAAATTATAGGCCTAAGCTTACTAATAATATTGAAATGACTATCATTAGGCATGTATTGTAATAACCTGCCCACGTGATTGTGGTAATAGAGGCTGTGTGCACTCCTTGTGATGTGTGTGCATCACGCATGTTTTCACCACGATTAGCCTATCCGCACAATATAGGACTCTATAGGACTCACCTGCACTGTAGGTAAGCGTCAAACCCATGGGAGGGGGGCACACCTGTTATTGAATATTTTGACAAGTACACACTCATTACTTGATTTACCCAGCATCAATTCAAGTTCACTATATTACATAAGGCAGAGGGAAGTAAACCTTTGGGCAAATGCATTAACCTCGATAAAAGATTGAAATATGTACAAATTGAGAATTGCAGTATAGGCTACCTTATCTATACGTTTAAATTGTTTTTCATAACTGAATACATACGCACGACCCTTGCAGGAGGAATACAGTGTGACATTCAAAATAATACGGACTGGAACTGGAAAGTAGTACAAACACTGTAATGTAAGCAGGTCATTATAGTGCATCTAACTTCAGGCCTAAAAATGTCAATGATTAAATGTTTGTCCCTATGAGCAGCACCTTCATTAGTAACAGTGAAATTGGGTTGACATATCGACTATTGATGACAGATACGCTAAAACGACCTGTCAGAGATGTAGCAAAAATAAAGAAATAAAAATAACAGATGACAAAGTGTCAGACAAACGGAACCACCGAAGCCTATATTTTAAAATGTTTAACCTTTATTTAACTAGGCAAGTCAGTTAAGAACAAATTCTTATTTCAAATGACGGCCTACCCCGGTCAAACCCGGACGATTCTGGGCCAATTGTGGGCCGCCCTATAGGACTCCCAATCACGGCCGGATGTGATGCAGCCTGGATTCAAACCAGGTACTGCAGTGACGCCTCTTGCACTGAGATGCAGTGTCTTAGACCACTGCGGCACGCGGGAACCCTATAACCTATATTGTGTGCGTGTCAAGCTTATATTTGTTTCCCCAACATAAACAGTGACAGTGTTTTTTAAATGTATTTCTTATTTAACCTTTATTTAAATAGGCAAGTCAGTTGAGAACAAACTCTTATTTACAATGACGGTCTACCAAAAGACAAAAGGCTTCCTGCGGGGACGGGGGCTGGGATTAAAATGAAATATTTTGGACAAAACACACATCACGACAAGAGAGACAACACAACACTACATTAAAGAGAGTCCTAAGACAACAATATAGCATGGTAGCAACACAACATGGTAGCAGCGCAAAACATGGTGCAAACATTATTGGGCACAGACAACAGCACAAATGGAAAGAAGGTAGAGAAAAGTGTAGGTCCCTCTTGTACTGTACACAGACAACATTTGCTTCGGGCTTGACAAAGAGGCCATGGGCCTTTGCCAAACGTCGTTAAATGAACAAACTCCTGTTTCAGTCAAGGGAGAAGGATTGGCATCGACTCCCACCGATCTCTACAGGGGTGGTTGGTTTATTTCGGTCTCAACAATGAATAAGCGTCGCGTTGAGTCATAATGAAACGCAGAGAACAGCTTCAAATGGCATAATGTATCGTTCTCTGGTCCAAAATGGCAAACCGAATGTTAACGACACTGCAATATGTAAGAAACATGACATCATCAATACATACCATCATGGGGTTGCTCAACATACACGAACGTTTATTTAATTTTGTTATTCTTGGGTGGTGACATGGCTGGTTGATCCATCACCACTTAATAAATTAGTCTTGAAAAACATAGGCTGACTTAAATGTTCTAAAACGTTAAATGAACATAACAGGCCTAGCACTTGTGCTAATAGCCATTTTTTTTCCAAGACAGAAAATTAGGCAAATTCATAACTCTAGCATAACTCAATTGATTAGTGAACTGAATGACTATATGTTGAATCATTAACCGCTTGTTCATTTCGTGAAATAGGCCTACGTACAATATTTAGGCCTACGTTGAGGACAGCAAGGGATGCGGCTACAAATAATTAAATACAATTATTTTGTAAGTTGGCCTAATTATGAAACTAATGCTATTGGAATAAGTTTGGTAGGGGAAATGTATAATCTAAATCTTCCATTAAATGGTGCAAAAACAAATCAGCTATAGGTTACCTATGCCATATGACGAATTCCATACAACTTGACAGTCATGCATCTTTGTCACTGATATATATTAATTTCTGCAGCAAATGCCGATTATTTCCAAATGTAGGATATGTTTTGATTGTTAAAACGAACGAAAACTGTGGCATAAGCCATCATGGTTGGAAAATATTCGGAGAAGGAGAACTAGAATTGAAAAAATCTGAACAAATGATATATAATATAGCCTTATCCGTCATTGGCTGCAATTAATTTGTGCTTTTGATCCTCTGACCTGAAACTAACATTGACCACAAAGGTCTGCGTTTTATTAACTGAATGATAATTCCTTCAACGAATATCGGCCAGGACCTAATTTCCCAGTGGGTTTGTACCTTAAGCATTATGATGATCGTACCAGATGCATATCTATTTATGGGTCAACTTTTTAAGTTACTCAAACAAGCACGTCGAGAGAACGTTCGATAAGTGCGTCGTTAGACCGTGTAGTTAAATGGAAAGAAAAGCAGCACTGCTCTCGGATCAGCTTTCTCCATTCAAATTATTCCACAATACTGACGACGGATCAGATCCCAGAGAGATATTACAACCTATTGCTGCATTAGGCTATTGAAGCTTACCAAATAATAATGCACTAAATCACAGATTGGGCACATCATTGCCCACACGTTGTCTGTCACACACCATGAAACACTTGGCAAAAATTACAGACAGTAGCCTAGTCGCAAAATTGAACTTAATTGATTGAACATGAACTTGATTTCAATATGATTGAAATAGGCTATAAGCCCCTGGTATCATAATGCCGTCAACTTGTGGTTTTTCATTTTTAGAACCATTTTATCCTTCACTTGTTTGTAACAATTCCAAATACTATGGCAACTTTGTATTTGTAGTCAACTTCGTTCTGAAATGATCTGCAGTCACATACTTTTTCTTTATGGCGCGGAAGAGCACTGTGTGTGCACTTTGGCTGATACCAGTGGTCTGGATCACTCGTAGATGTAAGAAGATTTTTTAAGAGCCACGTACTAACGAAGGCTTTGAGAAACACATCGGCTCCTAAAGATATACACGAGGGTCAACTATCACTGTTTTAACTGGGAACGGAACATGAATATTTCAAGCAAGCTTATCAGTCCTCCCTATTAATTAGCTTACTGCCCCATCCTCTATAGATTTCTATCTATATACTCCTCCATCTAAATGTTCCTCTTCAACTCGGTGACGCAAACACAAGTGGTACTCTGCACCCTCGTTCAATGACAGCCTTCCCGAAAGTGGGCAGTTAGTGGTCTGATCATAAGGGGGCGCTCAGTGCCTAAACCCACAAACCCTTTTCTGCCCCCAAAACATGGGAGGGTATACGCTATGGGAAGCTCAGAGGGTAGGCCTATATTTAGTCAATATACCTTAATAGCAGAATGCATTCATGTGACCTACTGAATTGGATTTAGAGATAGGTCATTGGAATCAGAGATAGGTCATTTCAGCGTAAACTGTTTAATTAATTTATTTGTTAGTCTTTGTATAATACTCGATAGACGTATGTGGTTAACGTCTATATTGGGGTAGAGAGGAGGGTCCAGATGTCCAGAACATCGATGTTTCCCACATCGAATCACATCCAAGTTCTACATGCATTTGGAAAGTATTTTGTAAACCAATTTTGATTGAATAGCGGCCAAATATGACTCTGGTTATTCGATCAGTCTGAATGTCCAGGATGATTGTCAGTTAATTATATACAATACCAATCCAAAGTTTGGACACACCTACTCATTGAAAGACTTCTCTTTCTTTTTTTCTCTTAAAAAAATAACAATTCTCTACATTGTCGAATAATATTGAAGACATCAAAACTATGAAATAACAGATATGGAATCATGTAGTAACCAAAATACTGACAAACAAATAAAAATATATTTTATATTTGAGATTCTTCAAAGTAGCCACCCTTTGCCTTGATGACAGCTTTGCACACTCTTGGCATTTGCTCAACCAGTTTCACCTGGAATGCTTTTCCAACAGTCTTGAAGGAGTTCCCACATATGCTGAGGACTGGTTGGCTGTTTTTCCTTCACTCTGTGGTCCAACTCATCTCAAACCATCTCAGTTGGGTTGAGGTCAGGTGATTGTGGAGGCCAGGTCATCTGATGCAGCACTCCATCACTCCACTTCTTGGTCAACAGCCCTTACGCAACCTGGAGGCGTGCTGGGTCACTGTCCTGTTGAAAAACAAATGATAATCCCACTAAGTGCAAACCAGATGGGAAGGGGTATCGCTGCAGAATTCCGTGGTAGCCATGCTGGTTAAGTGTGCCTTGAATTCTAAATAAATCACAGACAGTGTCACAAGCAAGCACCCTCACACCATCACACCTCCTCCATGCTTCATGGTGGAAACCACACATGCGGATATCATCTGTTCACCTACTCTGCGTCTCACAAAGGCACGTGGTTGGAACCAAAAATCTCCAATTTGAACTCATCAGACCAAAGGACACATTTTCACCGGTCTAATATCCATTGCTCGTGTTTCTTGGCCTAAGCAAGTCTCTTCTTATTATTGGTGTCCTTTAGTAGTGGTTTCTTTGCAGCAATTCGACCATGGCCTGATTCATGCAGTCTCCTCTGAACAGTTGATGTTGAGAAGGGTCTGTTCCTTGAACTCTGTGAAGCATTTATTTGGGCTGCAATTTCTGAGGCTGGTAACTCTAATGAATTTATCAAAACAAAACAAAATCAAATCATATTTTATGAGTCACCTGCACCGAATACAGTGAATTACTTACTTACGAGCCCCTATCCAACAATGCAGTTTAAAAAAATACAGATAAGAATAAGAGATAAAAGTAACAAGTAATTAAAGAGCAGCAGTGAAATAACAATAGCGAGTCTATATACAGGGGGGTACCAATACAGAGTCAATGTGCAGGGGCACCGGTTATTTGAGCTAATATGTACATGCAGGTTGAGTTATTAAAGTGCCTATGCAAAGATGACAACAGAGTCGCAGTGGTGTAAAGAGGGGGTGGGGGGTAGGAGGGCACCGCAAATAGTCTAGGTAGCCATTTGACTAGATGTTCAGGAGTCTTATGTCTTGGGGGTAGAAGTTGTTTAGAAGGCTCTTGGACTTAGACTTGGTGCTCCAGTACCGCTTGCCATGCGGTAGCAGAGAGAACAGTCTATGACTAGGGTGGCTGGTGTCGTTTACAATTTTTAGGTCCTTCCTCTGACACTGCCTGATATAGAGGTCCTGGATGGCAGGAATCTTGGCCCCAGTGATGTACTGGACCATTCACACTACCCTCTGTAGTGCCTTGTGGTCGGCCATACCAGGCAGTGATGCAACCGATGGTGCAGCTGTAGAACCTTTTGAGGATCTGAGGACCCATGCCAAATCTTTTCAGTCTCCTGAGGGGGAATAGGTTTTGTCGTGCCCTCTTCACAACTGTCTTGGTGTGCTTGGACCATGATAGTTTGAAGGTGATGTGGACATCAAGGAACTTGAAGCTCTCAACCTGTTCCACTGCAGCCCCGATGAGGAGAATGGGGGCGTGCTTGGGTCCTCTTTTGCCAGTGGTCCACAATCATCTCCTTTGTCTTGATGACATTGAGGGAGAGGTTGTTGTCCTGGCACCACACAGCGAGGTCTCTGACCTCCCTATAGGCTGTCTTGTTGTTGTCTGTGAATAGGCCTACCACTGTTGTGTCATCGGCAAATTTAATGATGGTGTTGGAGTCGTGCCTGGCCGTGCAGTCATGAGTGAATAGGGAGTACAGGAGGGGACTGAACATGCACCCCTGAGGGGCCCCTGTGTTGAGGATCAGCGTGGCAGATGTGTTGTTACCTACCCTTACCACCTGGGGGCGGCCCGTCAGGAAGTCCAGGATCCAGTTGCAGAGGGAGGTGTTTAGTCCCAGGGACCTTAGCTAATTGATGAGTGCTTTGAGGGCACTAGTCAATGAATAGCATTCTCACATACAGTGGGGAGAACAAGTATTTTATACACTGCTGATTTTGCAGGTTTTCCTACTTACAAAGCATGTAGAGGTCTATAATTTTTATCATAGGTACACTTCAACTGTGAGAAACGGATTCTAAAACAAAAATCCAGAAAATCACATTGTATGATTTTGAAGTAATTCATTTGCAATTTATTGCATGACAAAAGTATTTTATCACCTGCCAACCAGTAAGAATTCCGTCTCTCACAGACCTGTTTGTTTTTCTTTAAGAACCCCTCCTGTTCTCCACTCATTACCTGTATTAACTGCACCTGTTTGAACTCGTTACCTGTATAAAAGACACCTGTCCACACACTCAATCAAACAGACTCCAACCTCTCCACAATGGCCAAGACACGAGAGCTGTGTAAGAACATCAGGGATAAAATTGTAGACCTCCACAAGGCTGGGATGGGCTACAGGACAATAGGCATGCAGCTTGGTGAGAAGGCAACAACTGTTGGCACAATTATTAGAAAATGGAAGAAGTTTAAGATGATGGTCAATCACCCTCGGTCTGCGGCTCCATGCAAGATCTCACCTTGTGGGGCATCAATGATCATGAGGAAAGTGAGGGATCAGCCCAGAACTACATGGCAGGACCTGGTCAATGACCTGAAGAGAGCTGGGACCACAGTCTCAAAGAAAACCATTAGTAATACACTACGCCATCATGGATTAAAATCCTGCAGCGCAAGCAAGGTCCCCCTGCTCAAGCCAGTGCATGTCCATGGCCCGTCTGAAGTTTGCCAATGACCATCTGGATGATCCAGTGGTGGAATGGGAGAAGGTCATGTGGTCTAATGAGACAAAAATAGAGCTTTTTGGTCTAAACTCCACTCGCCGTGTTTGGAGGAAGAAGAAAGATGAGTACAACCCCAAGAACACCATCCCAACCGTTAAGCATGGAGGTGGAAACATAATTCTTTGGGGATGCTTTTCTGCAAAGGGGACAGGACGACTGCACCGTATTGAGGGGAGGATGGATGGGGCCATGTATTGCGAGATCTTGGCCAACAACCTCCTTCCCTCAGTAAGAGCATTGAAGATGGGTCGTGGCTGGGTCTTCCAGCATGACAATGACCCGAAACACACAGCCAGGGCAACTAAGGAGTGGCTCTGTAAGAAGCATCTCAAGGTCCTGGAGTGGCCTAGCCAGTCTCCAGACCTGAACCCAATAGAACATTTTGGGAGGGAGCTGAAAGTCCGTATTGGCCAGCGACAGCCCCGAAACCTGAAGGATCTGGAGAAGGTCTGTATGAAGGAGTGGGCCAAAATCCCTGCTGCAGTGTGTGCAAACCTGGTCAAGAACTACAGGAAACGTATGATCTCTTTAATTGCAAACCAATGTTTCTGTACCAAATATTAAGTTCTGCTTTTCTGATGTATCAAATACTTATGCCATGCAATAAAATGCAAATTAATTACTTAAAAATCATACAATGTGATTTTCTGGATTTTTGTTTTAGATTCCGTCTCTCACAGTTGAAGTGTACCTATGAGAAAAATTATGCTTTGTAAGTAGGAAAACCTGCAAAATTGGCAGTGTATCAAATACTTGTTCTCCCCACTGTAGGTGTTCCTTTTGTCCAGGTGGAAAAGGGCCGTGTGGAGTGCAATGGAGATTTCATCATCTGTGGATCTGTTGGGGCAGTTTGCAAATTGGAGTGGGTATAGGGTTTCTGGGATGACGGTGTTGATGTGAGCCATGACCAGTGTTTCAAAGCACTTCATGGCTACAGACGTGACTGCTACGGGTCGGTAGTCATTTAGGCTGGTTACCTTAGTGTTCTTGGGCACAGGGACTATGGTGGTCTGCTTAAAACATGCTGGTGTTACAGACTCGGACAGGGAGAGGTTGAAAATATCAGTGAAGACACTTGCCAGTTGGTCAGCACATGTTTCAGTGTTATTTGCCTCGAAGCGAGCATAAAGGTAATTTAGCTCGTCTGGTAGGCTCGTGTCACTGGGCAGGTCTCGGCTGTACTTCCCTTTGTCTCCTGTAATGGTTTTCAAGCCCTGCCACATCCGACGAGCATCAGAGCCGGTGTCGTACGATGTCACGCCCTGGTCTTAGTATTTTGTGTTTTATTTATTTATTTGGTCAGGCCAGGGTGTGACATGGGTTTATTTTGTGGTGTGTGTTTGTATTGGGTTTTTCGTAGGTTTTGGGATTGTGGCTTAGTAGGGTTTTCTAGCAAAGTCTATGGTTGCCTGAGGTGGTTCTCAATCAGAGGAAGGTGATTATCGTTGTCTCTGATTGGGAACCATATTTAAGGCAGCCATATTCTTTGAGTGTTTCGTGGGTGATTGTTCCTGTCTCAGTGTTTGTTTTCACCAGATAGGCTGTATAGGTTTTTCACGTTCCGTTTGTTGTTTTTGTATTGTTAATTTTTCCTCAATTAAAGATTTATCGTATTAACCACGCTGCATTTTGGTCCGACTCTCTTTCGACGGAAGAAAACCGTAACAGAATCACCCACCACACCAGGACCAAGCGGCGTGGTGACAGGCAGCGGCAGCAGGAGAAACAAAGTTTGGAATATACGACTTGGGAGGAAATAGACAGGTGGGCGGTCGACCCAGAGAGAGTGCCGGAGCCCGCCTGGGATTCGCTGGAGCAGTGTTCAGACCTGAGCCAACTCCCCCTGTTTATCGTGAGGAGCAGCGATCACAGGACTTCTGGACTTGGGAGGAGATATTGGACGGAAAAGGACCCTGGACACAGCCTGGAGAATATCGCCGTCCCAAGGGAGAACTGGAGGCTGAGAAAGCGGAGAGGCGCTGGTATGAAGAGGCAGCACAGCGACGCGGATGGAAGCCCGAGAGTCAGCCCCAAAAATGTATTGGGGGGGGGGCTCAGGGAGAGTGTGGCAGAGTCAGGGTTCAGACCTGAGCCAATTCCCCCTGTTTATCGTGAGGAGCCAAGGAGGAGACCAGAACCAGAGCCGGTGTTGGAGGTGAGTGAAGCAGAGACTGTGAAGGATTAATGGGGAAAGTGGAGGAGAGAGTTATGAGGGAGTTGCTAGGTTGGTGCTTTAGGTACGATATTTGCCCGACGGAGCGTGTCGGGATTTGATGGCACCTGGGTCAGCGCTCCATACTCGTCCTGAGGTGCGTGTTAGTCGGCTGGTGAAGATTGTGCCAGCCTCACGCACTAGGCCTCCTGTGTACCTACCTAGCCTTGCACGTCCTGTGCCAGCCCTGCTCTCAGGCTCTCCAGTACACCTTCACGGTCCGGTCCATCCTGTGCCACCTTCACACACCAGTCCTCCGGTGGCAGCTCCCCGCACCAGGCTTCCTGTGCGTGTCCTCGGCCCAGTACCACCAGTGCCAGCACCACACACCAGGCCTTCAGTGCGCCTCGCCTGTTCAGCGCTGCCAGAGCCTTTCTCCTCTCCAGCGCTGTCGGAGTCTCCCGCCTGTTTAGCGCTGTCGGAGTCTCCCGCCTGTTTAGCGCTGTCGGAGTCTCCCGCCTGTCTAGCGCTATCAGAGCCTTCCTCCTCTCCAGCGCTGCCGGAGTCTCCCGCCTGTTTAGAGCTGCCAGTCTGCATGGAGCTGCCAGTCTGCATGGAGCAGCCAGAGCTGCCAGTCTGCATGGAGCAGCCAGAGCTGCAAGTCTGCATGGAGCAGCCAGAGCTGCCAGTCTGCATGGAGCAGCCAGAGCTGCCAGTCTGCATGGAGCAGCCAGAGCTGCCAGTCTGCATGGAGCAGCCAGAGCAGCTAGAGCCGCCAGTCAGCCAGGATCTTCCAGATCCGCCAGTCAGCCAGGATCCGCCAGCCAGACAGGATCTTCCAGATCCGCCAGTCAGCCAGGATCCGCCAGTCAGCCAGGATCTGCCAGAACCACCAGCTAGCCAGGATCTGCCAGAGCCAACTACCTGCCAGAGCTTCCTCTCAGTACTGGGCTTCCTCTCAGTACTGGGCTTCCTCTCAGGGCCGAGCTTCCCCTCAGTGCCGAGCTTCCCCTCAGTGCCGAGCTTCCCCTCAGTGCTTCCCCCCACCCGGACCCTCCCCTATGGGTTTAGGTGTGCAGCCGGGAGTCCGCACCTTGGGTGGGGGGGTGGGGGGGGGGGTTCTGTTACGCCCTGGTCTTAGTATTTTGTGTTTTCTTTCTTTATTTGGTCAGGCCAGGGTGTGACATGGGTTTATTTTGTGGTGTGTGTTTGTATTGGGGTTTTTCGTAGGTTTTGGGATTGTGGCTTAGTGGGGTTTTCTAGCAAAGTCTATGGTTGCCTGAGGCGGTTCTCAATCAGAGGCAGGTGATTATCGTTGTCTCTGATTGGGAACGATATTTAAGGCAGCCATATTCTTTGAGTGTTTCGTGGGTGATTGTTCCTGTCTCAGTGTTTGTTTTCACCAGATAGGCTGTATAGGTTTTTCACGTTCCGTTTGTTGTTTTTGTATTGTTAATTTTTCCTTCATTAAAGATGTATCGTATTAACCACGCTGCATTTTGGTCCGACTCTCTTTCGATGGAAGTCCCGCTCCTTGAAAGTGGCAGCTCTAGCCTGTAATCCATGGCTTCTGGTTGGGGTATGTACGTACAGTCACTGTGGGGACGACGTCATCAATGCACTTATTGATGAAGCCAATGATTTATGTGGTGTACTCCTCAATGCCTTCAGTGGAATCCTGTAACGTATTCCAGTCTGTGCTAGCAAAACAGTCCTATACCTTAACATCTGCTTCCTCTGACCACTTTTTTATTGATCTAGTTACTGTTGCTTCCTGCTTTAATTTTTGCTTGTAAGCAGGAATCAGGAGGATAGAATTATGGTCAGATTTTAAAATGGAGGTCGAGGGAGAGCTCTGTATGCGTCTCTGTGTGTGGAGTATAGGTGTTCCTCTTCCTCTGGTTGCACATTTAACATGCTGATAGAAATTTGGCAAAAACGGATTTAAGTTTCCCTGCATTTTTTATTTTTATTTTTCACCTTTATTTAACCAGGTAGGCTAGTTGAGAACAAGTTCTCATTTGCAACTGCGACCTGGCCAAGATAAAGCATAGCAGTGTGAGCATACAACAAAGAGTTACACATGGAGTAAACAATTAACAAGTCAATAACACAGTAGAAAACAAAGGGGGGGGGTCTATATACAATGTGTGCAAAAGGCATGAGGAGGTAGGCAAATAATTACAATTTTGCAGATTAACACTGGAGTGATAAAAGATCAGATGGTCATGTACAGGTAGAGATATTGGTGTGCAGAAGAGCAGAAAAGTAAATAAATAAAAACAGTATGGGGATGAGGTAGGTGAAAAGGGTGGGCTATTTACCAATAGACTATGTACAGCTGCAGCGATCGGTTAGCTGCTCAGATAGCTGATGTTTGAAGTTGGTGAGGGAGATAAAAGTCTCCAACTTCAGCGATTTTTGCAATTCGTTCCAGTCACAGGCAGCAGAGTACTGGAACGAAAGGCGGCCAAATGAGGTGTTGGCTTTAGGGATGATCAGTGAGATACACCTGCTGGAGCGCGTGCTACGGATGGGTGTTGCCATCGTGACCAGTGAGCTGAGATAAGGCGGAGCTTTACCTAGCATAGACTTGTAGATGACCTGGAGCCAGTGGGTCTGGCGACGAATATGTAGCGAGGGCCAGCCGACTAGAGCATACAAGTCGCAGTGGTGGGTGGTATAAGGTGCTTTAGTGACAAAACGGATGGCACTGTGATAGACTGCATCCAGTTTGCTGAGTAGAGTGTTGGAAGCCATTTTGTAGATGACATCGCCGAAGTCGAGGATCGGTAGGATAGTCAGTTTTACTAGGGTAAGCTTGGCGGCTTGAGTGAAGGAGGCTTTGTTGCGGAATAGAAAGCCGACTCTTGATTTGATTTTCGATTGGAGATGTTTGATATGAGTCTGGAAGGAGAGTTTGCAGTCTAGCCAGACACCTAGGTACTTATAGACGTCCACATATTCTAGGTCGGAACCATCCAGGGTGGTGATGCTAGTCGGGCATGCGGGTGCAGGCAGCGACCGGTTGAAAAGCATGCATTTGGTTTTACTAGCGTTTAAGAGCAGTTGGAGGCCACGGAAGGAGTGTTGTATGGCATTGAAGCTTGTTTGGAGGTTAGATAGCACAGTGTCCAAAGACGGGCCGAAAGTATATAGAATGGTGTCGTCTGCGTAGAGGTGGATCAGGGAATCGCCCGCAGCAAGAGCAACATCATTGATATACACAGAGAAAAGAGTCGGCCCGAGAATTGAACCCTGTGGCACCCCCATAGAGACTGCCAGAGGACCGGACAGCATGCCCTCCGATTTGACACACTGAACTCTGTCTGCAAAGTAATTGGTGAACCAGGCAAGGCAGTCATCCGAAAAACCGAGGCGACTGAGTCTGCCGATAAGAATATGGTGATTGACAGAGTCGAAAGCCTTGGCAAGGTCGATGAAGACGGCTGCACAGTACTGTCTTTTATCGATGGCGGTTATGATGTCGTTTAGTACCTTGAGTGTGGCTGAGGTGCACCCGTGACCGGCTTGGAAACCAGATTGCACAGCGGAGAAGGTACGGTGGGATTCGAGATGGTCAGTGACCTGTTTGTTGACTTGGCTTTCGAAGACCTTAGATAGGCAGGGCAGGATGGATATAGGTCTGTAACAGTTTGGGTCCAGGGTGTCTCCCCCTTTGAAGAGGGGGATGACTGCGGCAGCTTTCCAATCCTTGGGGATCTCAGACGAGATGAAAGAGAGGTTGAACAGGCTGGTAATAGGGGTTGCGACAATGGTGGCAGATAGTTTCAGAAATAGAGGGTCCAGATTGTCAAGCCCAGCTGATTTGTACGGGTCCAGGTTTTGCAGCTCTTTCAGAACATCTGCTATCTGGATTTGGGTAAAGGAGAACCTGGAGAGGCTTGGGCGAGGAGCTGCGGGGGGGGGCGGAGCTGTTGGCCGAGGTTGAAGTAGCCAGGCGGAAGGCATGGCCAGCCGTTGAGAAATGCTTATTGAAGTTTTCGATAATCATGGATTTATCAGTGGTGACCGTGTTACCTAGCCTCAGTGCAGTGGGCAGCTGGGAGGAGGTGCTCTTGTTCTCCATGGACTTCACAGTGTCCCAGAACTTTTTGGAGTTGGAGCTACAGTTAAAGTCCCCGGCTACTAGGAGTGCTGCCTCCGGGTGAGTGTTTTCTCGTTTGCATATGGCGGAATAAAGCTCATTCAATGCTGTCTTAGTGGTGGTATGTAAACAGCTTCAAAGAATACAGATGAAAACTCTCTTGGTAGGTAGTGTGGTCTACAGCTTATCATGAGATACTCTACCTCAGGTGAGCAATAGCTTGAGACTTCCTTAGATATCGTGCATCAGCTGTTGTTTACATCGTCTAACCAGCCAGCTGTGTGTTGATGTTGTCGTCGTTCAGCCACGACTCCGTGAAGCATAAGATGATACAGTTTTTAATGTCCCGTTGGTAGTTTAATCTTCCGCTTACCTCTGCGATTTTATTGTCCGAAGATTGCATATTTGCTAGCAGAATGGAGGGAAGTGGGGGTTTATTCGATCGCCTACAAATTCTCAGAAGGCAGCCCGACTTTCGCCACCTCTTTCTCCGCCTCCTCTTCACGCAAATACAAGCAGTCAGTCAACGTGGAACCACTCAGCCATTTGTGATCAAAGAGTCTATGTATAACAATACAAAAATCAACTTGGGTGATATCAGTAGCCTAAACCATCCTTCAGCCCCATGTCCGCCGATTAAACCACGTGCATACTCTGTCTCTATGTCTGGAATAGGAGGAAAGACAGGTGGACCCCTGCGCACCCAGGTTGCCACCCTCTCCCGATGGTCCCCATTTCCATGACCACTCCGCTGGGGCTATGCAACGTTTATCGGGGCAAGGAAAGGTTTATACGTTGGGGAGCGGGACAAAGAGATGCAGAGGCTCTTCCACCAGTCTTATAGCCTACCCGGAGGCCACACGTTGGTATTTATTTTATTTTATTTTAAATAAGCCTACCCTACTTGCCGAGCGAACCCGTGACAACTAACACTTCCTATTCCCAAATTAGACAAAAATGACGTTTCAATTTTAGATAGCCTATCTAGAATGAGGGCGACGCATCGATTCAGCCATCTCTGCAATTCACCTTTCACAATGACAAATCGATGAGAATTAGGCGGCTATGCATCAGATTTAGTTTAGGTCTATGATGAACAAATCTGCTCAATAGAATGTATTATCGATCCCCTCAGTGGAGTTAACACTCTTTCATCATCGATGGGATCAGGACTGGATTAAGCATTGTAACAGGGTTCTGATGGAACATAATCCAATGATCACGTTGATCAGTCAATCAGCACCCCATTTACAAGTGCGCACTAGGCGCAACTGTATTGACACATTAGTAAGCACATAAAGTAGAACATTTCCTCTGATTTTAAAGGTACCAACTCGTATTTCAACGGGGGACTCGGATACATTTTGGAACCATATTTAATTTCAAATGTGTTAAATGCATGTAGCTACGTTAATATTTATGTTTGACTCTGTAGCCGATCAATAATATGTTTTTACAATGTTTTAAAGCATGTCTCTGTTTCAATAATCATGAACATCATCATCGCCAAATGTGTTTACATAGGCCTAATTATATCAGTGTATGAGTTGGTGTTTTAAATACTATTTATGCCAAACTATACGTCTAAACTGTATTAAATCGGTCTACACTATCTGAGAAAATTTTAAATGGCCAGTTTTGCACAAATTTACGAACATTAAGGTTCTAATGATTGACTTCCAAAAATACAAACATCAAACGCCACAGAACAATGAGGGTTGGTCTATTTCGACATGGAAGCTTCTGTGACAGTAAGGAAAGGGAGGTCGATCTTAATTCTCCATAACAAAAGTACAAAGACTGGTCGGAGACCAAAGACAATTGAACACCTCATTCCCTACTTGCGCCCAGGCGGCGCCTTGGCGGTTAGACCGTGTCT
The DNA here is from genome assembly GCF_002021735.2 of Oncorhynchus kisutch. Taxonomy (NCBI): domain Eukaryota; kingdom Metazoa; phylum Chordata; class Actinopteri; order Salmoniformes; family Salmonidae; genus Oncorhynchus; species Oncorhynchus kisutch. The sequence goes on from NC_034179.2 coordinate 67,246,993, forward strand.
CTCATTAGCAAAATATGTCTCGACCAGGGAGATATAAACGCTAGAAAGAAGGAGAGAAGGAGGGGGATTCAAACGGGGCGACAAAAACAACTAATCACATCTATGTAAAAGAACTTGGCTCAAGTCTGCAAACAGAGCGTCAACAAGGCATGGAAAGAGACACACATTTTGGATGATGCAGTGGCGCACGCATTGGGAATCATTTGAATTTTAGGCGAACATTTTTAAAGGAGTCAACTTTGTTAATTAAACTTGAAGCCAGGACACAAATAAACTACAAGAATCGACATTATGCGTAAGTAGCCCTAAAGTATTCTCAAATATTTTAGTAGTCTGTACGTAGCCTTGGCTTCCACGTGCTGTGGAAGCCAACCGATAATGTGCTCTAAGGCTATTCTTTTTTAGGCCCGTGCTACTTTAGTAATGTACGCGTAATTACGCATGGACAACACATTGCCAAATAGTATGCTACGGGTGTTTTGGTATTCCTTTCGAATAGTAGGCCTATCCTATTGAGAAGTTTGGATCCAACCAGTTTGCAACAGACATCCACTTTAATTTCTAAAATGAAATCAAAACTGTTCTTTTTCATTTAACTTTACGTTCAATGTTTGTAATTTTCAGTTGCAGAGGGCAGAGAAACGCCGGTCGCCACAGTGGTTTATACAAACAGTGGACATGGAGATGAGCCATGCCCGCGCAGCTCAGTCAATTTTATTGACCACAGTCGGCGACACCGTACTGCCTTTACCCGGGAACAACTGTCCCGCCTGGAGCAAGAGTACCTCAAGGAGAGCTACGTTTCTCGACCGAGGAGATGCGAACTGGCGACAGCACTGAACCTCCCCGAGACCACAATCAAGGTAGTTTACCCTAATGCACACATGGAAATTCTATTTAATTACCTCTCATTCTTGATCATTTTGAGAGTTAAGACTACACTTGGCCCTGACCAACTTTAATAAGTCACTTTAATATGCATATAAATGGCTTGGCTATGCATATAAAAGGCATGACTTCATAAATGAGGGAGTTTAGCAACAGCTTCTGCCATTCACTTTTTTATAGGTAGGGAGTGTCAGTTCAGGCTCCTGAACTACCAGTTTAACAGTGATGGTCCAACCTTACCTGAATGTAAACAAAGCACATTTGTGATGTATTATAGTGTGGGTCTACTGTAATTTATCATTGAGAAATGTGAAGCAGCCCAGGTGTAGTGGGCATCTCGGTTGGTCACTCCTTCCTTCCTCTCCCCCCAACCCCAGGTATGGTTCCAAAACAGGCGAATGAAGGACAAGAGGCAGCGTCATTCTCTCAGCTGGCCACACCCCCTGGACCCCAACCTGTGTGCCCTGATGGTGAGCCAGGCTGCAGCAGGCTTACCTTACTCCTTTCTCTCTCCCCTCCCCCTGCACCTCTACTCTCACCACGGAGTGGGGGCAGGTGCCCCCTCTGTTCCCAGCCCCTTCGCTGCTCCCCTCAGGCCACTGGATCCCCTGCGCCTCTCTCACTCCCCCTACCCCAGGCCGGGTGGTATACCCCCAACGGCCCTCTACCCCCATTCCAATGTGATGCACCATCCCGCCACTTGCCCCTGCCCCCTCTGCCTCCACTGGGGATCAGACCAACTGTTCAAAGCCAGAGGGCTGAGCACTATCGGCCTGAATCGACCATGCAGTCCCAAAACTATGGCTGCCAGTCTGGACAGGAGGGAAGAGGTGCCTTTGCCCAGATGAAGTTTGCTGCAGTAGCTACCAGGAAATTATGAAATGAAGTCAATGGTGGTGACAGTACATTGAGCACAATCACACCTCATGATCAGATAAACTGCCCTCCCTGGAGGAGTGCAATTTGATCCAGCTTTCCATGTTGTTAGAGCTCTAGATTTGCATGTGTCTGTCTGTAATAACACAGCTGGGGATGTTAATACTGTTTTATTTATTTGTGTGAAATGCAACGTTCTTTCCAGATCAATGATCTTGAAACACTCCGGCCTTTACACATACGGTAGCTAATACTGGGGATGACCTTGAGGCAATAAGAAACGTTCGATTTGTTGTAATTGCGTGTTATTATGTGCAAGAACGAGAAGTTTCATTCTAACTGGTGATTCACTAAAAGGCAGAGGAGTTCCATTAGTAGAATGTCCAATTAGACATTGAAGGTAAAACAATATATTTAAAAAAAACAGACATTTTCCAGTCCATAGAAATTCACATATTTCACTGTTTGCTCTGATAATCAAGTATGAATCTCAACACATGAGAAATGGCTTTGCAGAAACTACTGTTGCTCATGTGTTTGTCTGATGTTTGCACTATTCTATTATCTTGTCTAGAATTGAAGAGAATTGCATACAGTGCCAGAATATGTGAAGGCGCAAAGTGTAGATAAGATTTTCCTTTCCATCTTTCGGAATATGCAATGAAATATTTTAGTTAATACATATTTATGAGACATCTCTGGTTCAATATTTTAAAGAACAAATTGTGATTGAGTACACTTGTTTGCATCAACAATGACATATATTACTCTGTCAAGCATACTTTTACAAAGTAAATAAATAAACTCAACACTTCTCAAATCAATCTACATTTTCAATGTACTTTTGAATGGTTCAATTGCACACATAGAACCTATATTATAATCATATGACTGTGTCTTATCTGATAACAGTTCCTTGGTCTAGGGCAGTAATACCTTTTAGTGTAAGGACAGAAGCTTGGAGACAAGAAGCAAGTACAGGGAGTGAACATTTAATAAACAACGGACATGAAACAACACGGGCAGCATCTGGACATGGGAAACAATAGGACATTAATGCTGACACAGGGATCAAACTGAGGAAAAGACAGATATAGAGGGGGCAATCAACAAGGTGAAGGAGTCTGGGTGAGTCCACTGAAGCGCTGATGCTCGTAATGATGGTGATTGGTGTGCGTAATGATGGGCAGCATGGTGCCCTCGAGCGCCAGGGAGGGGGAGCAGGCGTGACAGTACCCCCCCCTCTAGGGGCGTCACCCGCCGTCCCACCTGGACAGGCCTGACGGGCCGGCCGAGGCATGGAAGCCGGCTGAGGCGTGGGAGTCCGACGAGCTGGCTGAGGCGTGGGAGCCCGAAGAGCCGGCTGAGGCATGACTTGGGGTGGGAGCCTGCAGAGCCAACCGAGGCAAGGAAACCTCTTGAGCCAGCTACGGCGTGGAAGCCTGACGAGCCAGCTGAGGCACCCCCGGGTCCTTCGAGAGCAGCACACGGACCTGACGTCACCAACCAAAACAAAAAACAATATGGGTGTCAGCATTCTGTAAAGACAGACGCTGGGAGATGAGAAGCAAGTACAGGCAGTGAACAAATAATAAACAAGGGACGTGAAAGAGAACACGGATCTGGACAGGAGAAACAAAATTACATTAATGCTGACACAGAGATCAAACTGAGGAACAGACAGATATAGAGGGGCAATCAACAAATTGAAGGAGTACGGGTGAGTCCAATGAAACGTTGATGCGAGTAACGATGGTGACAGGTGTGCGTATTGATGGGCAGCCTGGCGTCCTCGAGCGCCAGAGAGGGGGAGCGGGAGCAGGCGTGACAGTTAGACTTGTTTAGATTACTGTAAGTAGTTCTTTGTCTGATTCAGCAGTAATCCCAGACAGACTGTAGACACAGAGGCTATCAATTACATTATTGCTATTTATTGAAGTTCAGGTGCCCTGTTATTATAGATTGTATTACACATACAGAGACTGCATGTTCTTACCAGGCTAAAAATAGAGAAATTATAGTACATGCCAAAACATCAAAAGATAGGAGGTCAAATATGGACAGATTTTTTTAAAAAGGACAGCGAGTAAAATAATTGTTAAAATGACGAATAGAAGCCCTCACTGATGTATGCCATAATCAAAGTAATATTATACTGTAGGTCCGGGAATAAAACAATATCAAAATATCCACCTCTCATTGAAGCTGAAAACAAATGAATAGCCTTCTGCTGGACATGGTTGCAGCTGTGTGCCATTATGTGAAACTGCAAAGCACAACAACCCTCCACATCTTGTAAATTGTTCGTAGAGTGGTCATAAAATGTTCTGGACAGAAATCTGCAAAACAATGTTTGTAATGAAGCTCTGTTAACGTCGTAAAACAGAAACATGGATGGAAGAGTTCGCCCTCCTCCGAGACAGACACAAAACCAACCAATTAGAACACAGCTCTGATAATCAGACTGGAAGTCTGGTTTAACAAGTTGACCATCGGGACAACACACTCTGCTCCAACTCAAACCTGTGCTGTTATCAAGAAGAACAACAGAACATCACACTGCCTTTCTATACTGTAGTCCCAAACACTGAGTGTCCATACAACCGTTTCTTTGCAAGTCTGTCATATCATGAAAAGGTGATAAACCGGGCTACTGGAAAACAGAGGATAATTCTACTTCGCAAGTCTTAAAACTTGTCGAGATCACCCTTCTCAAATGTAGATCAAACACTACTTTAATGATTTACCTACAGGAGTGGTCTAGAATATATTACAGTATGTGTAACAATGTTTTACTGCACATCTTTTTGAAAACAATAACTTTTACAGTGATATGGATACAGTTCACTGAAAAATCAATATGGCACTTAAAGAACAAAAACAAACCAATAACTGCAGCACTATAAGTGCTTGCTACTGTATGCTACATTTTGGGGTGTATTAAGGTGACCGAATGAAGTTCAATGGAAGTTTTCAACCCTATGTTCGTTTCAAATGAAATCAGTCTAGATTGATTGCTTTTATCTAAGCACTCATAATGACTGGGCAGATGATTTCTAAGTGCCAGCAGTGGCTTAGATTACCCTGTGGTCTCCACACCTGCACAGGTGCTTAACAAAGTATAGGGAGAGATTAGTCTGTCTGAACACAGCTTATGTTGGCGGGACACCAAGGGGAAGAGCAGCCATTTGTGAAGGCTCTTCTGTCTAGGGTTCATCTCTACAGATCTATTGTGATCATGCGTTTGCCTGACTAAATATGACTGGCTACCGAGACTGTCGAGGACAGGTTATATAAAACAATAGTATCAGCAATGGGAAAGGAACTCCCCCCCAAAAAGTTGTTGCAACCACAACATTGTATTAGAATGGTAAATCATATGTCGTCATGAGTGGTCATCGTGCCCTTGGATGAAATGACTGAATACATTTGTAAGCAGTTTATTGTTGCATAAATTAGTTAGCAATTTGCCTTCAATAAAATCACTTGTGAGAGGCGCAACCTGCTGGAATGGTGTCAGCTTTTATAGGGACCAAAGGGAATGGAGAATTGCAGTCGTATCCAGGTCGGTCACAGTAGCAATGATGGATAAGGTCTCTCAATCACCAGTCTGTCCTCTGCAACGTAGCTGGCGTAAGATACAAGTAAAAACCTGTTGTCTGAATCACAATCCCCTGCCACCGTCTTGACCAATGCTACTCCAGACCAGCACAATCCCTCAGCATTCAAAGCACAATCTCCAATTCAAAGAACAATCTCAGAGTTCTGAGCTCAAAGAGCTTTTGTCTTTCATATGAACAGTGACTGCTGAATGAAGGAATGAAGCGATAGGGAATGGCCTCTGTAAATGCCATGGAAACACTAGATGGGAACAGAGAGGGGAATCTCTTTCCCTCTGGAAGTCTGCATAGGTAATAAGATCAGACAGACACTGGAAAGGAAGGCTCTCTAACTAGAGAACTATGGGCAATCCAAGCAGCGAAAGCAGAGCAGACAGTAAAATCTCTGTTTCCCATCCAGCGTTTCTGCCTGTGTCTGGGGAACGCCACTGTGTGATATTTACTTTATCCTGCTGCTGGACATGCTAACAACATGCTAACGACATGCTAACGTAGACTCTTTCTCTTAATGGCATCAACAGCCACAATGCTCTGCAACCAGACTTCAACACTTTTATTTTCACATGCAGCTCATAGTAAGAAATTGTTTACGTTTTGGATTGGTTCACAGACCTTAAACAAGTTCTTGAAATGGCATCAAGTAAATAAGGTATACTTTGTAACCCCCCCCCCCCCCCCCAATGATGAATTAATAAGTACTTTCAAATATACTTAATATTGTAAATATGACATTAATGACTACTATGTGACTTGACAGAGATATATTCACAAGAAGCTGCTGAGGTGCTGGATTGTGTTTAACAACTAACCATAACTACGCTCAATGTAATGTTTCCAAATGGAGGCCTACCTTTTTAACCTTCAGCTACCAGACATCTTGTTTTTTGAAATGCTTCCCCTTGTGTTTCCCACTAACCCTCACAGCCAGCCAGCCAGCCAGTCAGTTCCACAAATGGGATATAAATACTGTGGTGGATAACCATCAGCGCTTCAGACAACAGGACAAGTTACAGCCTGAGCATAAGCACCTGCTAGTTCGAGTTGAAATGATGTACCCACCTGAACATTTCAAAACAGCGCTCCGTAAAACATGAACGAGTAGTGACAGATATCGATTTAGATGTTTAGACATTTTTGTTAATTTGATGAAAAAGTCACAGAGACTAAATTGCTGTGTCTCTCGGTAGAAGTGGTCAGATTGAGGAGTAATGTCTCTTGATGATGCTTGATAGATGAACCAATGTTCCAACCACATTCCCATCTGGGCAAAATCATCTTGGCGGAGTTAAAACAAGTGTGAGCATGCAATCCACAAGCATGCCTGTAGTTATGTTGACCTGTACAACATACAGTCTCAACGAGTCTCAGATCGGCTGGTTTCGCTTGTTCATGGAAGGGACAGCAGTCTTGCCGGGTATCTACGTCCATAGCTTCTTCTTTCACCAGGTCCCGGGAGTGATGGTGGTCGATGGCCTAATCACAGCGGTTGACCACGGTCTGGTCTGTAGCCTGGTATATCTCCATCACTCCGTACGATGCCACAAAGTGTGAGAGCTGCGGCAGCCGGATGTGGGCTGCGGGAGTGAGAGCCTTGTGCTGCATCCACTATAGGTCACGGGTCGAAGACAAAGACAGCTGCTGTGCTTTCCCCAACAGGTGTAGGAAAATCTTATTTCACCCACCTTGTATTACCCATTTGCCCAAAACCTCATGAGAGGTGATATTTGTTACCACAAACAATCTTATATGTCATTAGCTGATTTCCTACCTGCTGTTCTGTGACGTGATGTGTATTGGCCGCTTGGTCATAGGGGCTAGCTTAGAGATGGTGTAGAGGCCTGGGGAGCGCTGGGTCCTTCACATACCTGAGGGAGGGGCAGCCTGGGGTGGGGCAGCCTCAGCGTGGTAGGGGGAGAGCCCTGCATGTGCATTTCAGCAAAGCTGTTGTTGTTGTTACCCAGCTTACCCAGAGAGGCACTGAGGATGAGTCGTGGGGGAGGGAGGGGAAAGGTTAGGTGAGGAGTATGTATGACAAACGATAGGGATCTCTATCAATGTGGGGAAAGCAGGCATCACAGAAAAAGGAAGAAGTGGGATAGTTAGTAGTTCACTTACTGGGTAAGAGGAAACATTGTTCACTACGAATCGGTGCACTTCACACCCAATTTGGGCACATGCCCTGGAGAGGCATGGTGGAGACACTGTGGCCCAGCCCCTGGGGGTGCAAGTCTTGGTCCCACTAGGGCCAATAGGGCTAAGACAGAACAGTCCCGGGAGGGTGACACTCAGACAGTACAGAGGGCTCCTTATCTTTGGTCGCACTGCAGCGGTCACCCTACGACTCCAGCTACACAGAAATCATAGTTTAACATCAGCATGTGGTAGAGCAGGGGGGTCAAACTCAATTCCTGGAGTGTTTGCAGGTTTTGGTTGTGTCCTTTCAATGTGTCAAATGAAGTCATGAGGGGAGTTCCTAACTAGTCAATGGCCTTAATTGATTAATCAAGTACAAGGTAGCGAAAACTTGCAGACACTCAGCCCTCTATAAATTGAGTTTGACACCCCTGTGGTACAGCTCTCAAGCATCCATTCACTTCTCCAATGGGGGTTGAATAAGAATTGATGGCATTGTTTGTCTAGTGGCTAGACATATCTGTCCCTATGTGTTGCCCATGTGTGTTGCTGTCTATGTCCCTCTCTACACTTCTAGATTAGTATATCTGGACTAATGATTGAACATTTCTGGGGGCACTCTAAAAGTTAGGATTTCTGAGATTGTAAATATGCACCTCTGGGAATATTAATGTGCTTTGAATTATTTTTAAGTGACCAAATGTATGTGTTAGCATTTATGGGCTATTAAAATAGCATGTGTGTTTGGATTTATGGATAAGCCTATATAAGGCGTGGGTCAACCTTTAATAGAAAACATGGTATTTGCACGTTTACAGTAATGGGATGTTTGAAGGAAATGTTGTTGGGCTTTTTATTAAAGAAACATGTTGTTTTACTGTTGTTAAATTGCAGTCTAAAGAATAATAAGTACTAACCTTTGAACCTGTATAATCTGACATCTTTCAAATAGCTGCTCAGGTATTTATATATGCCTGTCTGTGTACAGCATATACAGTGGGGCAAAAAAGTATTTAGTCAGCCACCAATTGTGCAAGTTCTCCCAATTAAAAATATGAGAGAGGGCTGCAATTTTCATCATAGGTACACTTCAACTATGACAGACAAAATGAGATTTTTTTTCTCCAGAAAATCACATTGTAGGATTTTTTATGAATTTATTTGCAAATTATGGTGGAAAATAAGTATTTGGTCAATAACAAAAGTTTATCTCAATACTTTGTTATATACCCTTTGTTGACAGAGGTCAAACGTTTTCTGTAAGTCTTCACAAGGTTTTCACACACTGTTGCTGGTATTTTGGCCCATTCCTCCATGCAGATCTCCTCTAGAGCAGTGATGTTTTGGGGCTGTTGCTGGGCAACACGGACTTTCAACTCCCTCCAAAGATTTTCTATGGGGTTGAGATCTGGAGACTCGCTAGGCCACTCCAGGACCTTGAAATGCTTCTTACGAAGCCACTCCTTCGTTGCCCGGGCAGTGTGTTTGGGATCATTGTCATGCTGAAAGACCCAGCCACGTTTCATCTTCAATGCCCTTGCTGATGGAAGGAGGTTTTCACTCAAAATCTCAAGATACATGGCCCCATTCATTCTTTCCTTTACACGGATCAGACGTCCTGGTCCCTTTGCAGAAAAACAGCCCCATAGCATGATGTTTCCACCCCCATGCTTCACAGTAGGTATGGTGTTCTTTGGATGCAACTCAGCATTCTTTAACCTCCAAACACGACAAGTTGAGTTTTTACCAAAAAGTTATATTTTGGTTTCATCTGACCATATGAGATTCTCCCAATCTTCTTCTGGATCATCCAAATGCTCTCTAGCAAACTTCAGACGGGCCTGGACATGTACTGGCTTAAGCAGGGGGACACGTCTGGCACTGCAGGATTTGAGTCCCTGGCGGCGTAGTGTGTTACTGATGGTAGGCTTTGTTACTTTGGTCCCAGATCTCTGCAGGTCATTCACTAGGTCCCCCAGTGTGGTTCTGGGATTTTTGCTCACCGTTCTTGTGAAAATGTTGACCCCACGGGGTGAGATCTTGCGTGGAGCCCCAGATCGAGGGAGATTATCAGTGGTCTTGTATGTCTTCCATTTCCTAATAATTGCTCCCACAGTTGATTTCTTCAAACCAAGCTGCTTACCTATTGCAGATTCAGTCTTCCCAGCCTGATGCAGGTCTACAATTTTGTTTCTGGTGTCCTTTGACAGCTCTTTGGTCTTGGCCATAGTGGAGTTTGGAGTGTGACTGTTTGAGGTTGTGGACAGGTGTCTTTTATACTGATAACAAGTTCAAACAGGTGCCATTAATACAGGTAACGAGTGGAGGACAGAGGAGCCTCTTAAAGAAGCCCACCCAGCAAAAACACAGAGAGAAGCTCCTCCAACCCTTAAGTCACAGGGGGGTCAAATACAGACTTATTTTAGTTTTAATTGGAATGCCATCAGAGGATGGACTGTTTAAAGTAAGACCGGAATGGAGCCCAAGCCTCATTAAACAGTTTGGGGTTACCCACGTGAATTTAATTAGATTTTTTCTAGTTTCAGAGAGCACAACACATCTCTCACCCAATATTTATAAGATGGGGGAGCTGCCATCTTCCAGCTCTGTAGTATTAGCCATCTAACTAAAAGAGTACTACCCATGGGCAGTACTCCAAAAAGGGCTGTAAGGGGAGACGGATCTATAGTAGTGTCATATATATCAGAGAAACATTTAAATATTAATTCCCAGAAACCTGACAGTTTATGACAGCCCCAAAACATATGCAACAGTGTGGCTGGTTCCACTTTACATTTGACACAGGTAGGATCAAAATCAGAGAATATTCTTCCAAGTTTGGCCCCCGACCAGTGGATACGGTGAACCACCTTGAATTGAATGAGGCTATGTTTAGTGCTAAAAGAGGACGAGTGCACCCTGTGCAGCACAGATTCCCAGGCGTCTTCCCCAAGTTCCTCCCCCAAATCCTTTTCCCATCGAGTCTTTAAAGGCACCAAAGAAGGGTTCTGTAAGTCATGAATGATTGCCTATACATCTGAAATTGCACCCCTAGGAAGCTTTTTCAACTCCAAGATGCTCTCTATAGCTGTATTCGCAGGCCTATGGGGAAACTCAGGTGTGTTAGCTCTGACAAAGTTTCTAGTCTGGAGATAGCGGAAAAAGTGGGATTGGGGGAGATTGAACTTTTCCTGCAGCTGAGAAAAAGAGGCAAATGTATCATCAAAGAATAATTGGGCTAGCGAGGAGAGGCCTAGTGAGTGCCAAATGCCAAATCATTCAAAGATGGAGGAAATAAAATGTTCTGATTGATTGGGCCTGATAGAGAAAATCCTCGGAGGCTAAAGGCTAAACGGAACTGATTCCAAATTTTAAGAGACTGCTTTACAATTGGGTTGACACACCTTCTGCCTAGGGACACTGAGAGAGACGAGCACAACACAGAGGAAAGTGCTGCAGGTTTACACGATTCAGACTCCATCTGGACCCAGAGTGGTCTCGGGCCAGTAGGATCAGTCTGCAGCCAGTACAGAAGGGCTCTGAAATTTGCAGCCCAGTAGTATGTCTGAAAATTTGGTAGAGCTAAACCCCCCAATGACCTAGGCTTCTGTAAATGTTTTCTACCAATCCGTGGTACCTTGCCATCCCAAATAAAATGTATGAATGTTTGATCCAGTGAAATAAAAAAAGATTTTGGAATAAAAATGGGTAAACATTGAAATAAATATAAAAATTTGGGCAACACACTCATTTTAATGACATTAATCCTTCCGATAAGAGAAATGGGTAGCGAATTCCAAAAAGTAAAAGATTGTTTCAAATTTTTGTTTTTTTCAAGTTTTCCTGAAACAAATTTGAATATTTCCTTGTCACTTTAACTCCCAAGTAGGTGAATTGATCCCGGACAATCCTAAACTGAGAACTTGTAGAAGAGCACTTTAAAGCAGCCTTATTTACTGGAAAAAGCTCACTCTTGCCTAGATTCAGCTTGTACCCTGAGATTGATCCAAACTTTTTAAGAACAGATAGGGCACGTGGCAATGAGGTATCAGGGTTGGAGATAAACAAAAGGAGGTCCTCAGCATATAGCGAGACTTTCTGCTCCAAGCCCGCCCTGATTATACCTTGAATGGCATCATTAGAGCGTAGTACAATGGCGAGAGGCTCGATTGCCAAAGTAAACAACAAGGGGGAGATCTCTCATCTTTTTAAGTGGGAGAACTTGCACAATTGGTGGCTGACTAAATACTTTTTTGCCCCACTGTATGCATAGTACCGTACACAGTTGACTACTGATAAGTGCACTTCAGATAAGTGTACATTTGGAAAAGTGCTCACCTTGGCAGCCATGTTGCTTATGTATTGCCGTGAGTCAGTCTTGACAACAAGTGGCACTGTGACGTCTTTATAGAAGGGCATTCCCTTGAGGAGCTGGTACACCTGGTCTACGATGCCCAGGTCTCTGAGCAGGCTGGCTCTCAGCTGCAGCCCCCTGAGACGAGGAGGCAATGCAATGTTATTCATCAGGTACCAGAAACATTGTTTTTGGGGGGGAGGGGATTGAGGTGACCATAGGACACAGCAGCAGGCAGAAGACAGTGCTCACATCGAGATGGACGGGGCAGAAGGGCACTTTGTGGATTTTACCCTTCAGGCCCAGTCTCTGACACCTCCTCTGGCTCTGTTTCTCATGCGGCTCCTGCAACTGCTCTCTGCACAGAGAAACGTTCCTGAGTATACTTTGTGTAAACAAGCACTACTCTGTATACAAGCACTGCTGTGTGCGCCACACATGGACACAAACATCCCTGCTATGTGTATAGTCTATCCAGGAAACCTGCATGCACACATTATGTATGGCACTGAGGTTGGAACTAACGTGTGGGTGATGTGTGTGTGTCTACCTGGTGCACCTCTCTCTGGCCTTGGTGGCAGCAGTCTGTTGGAAGATGGAGCTGCTGTGTTTGAGGTACTTGTCGTACTCCTCCCTTCCCGGGCAGGGGAAGATCCTGCGGAGGCCGCCCAGGTAGCTCAGGGCTACGAGGACCAGCTGCTACTGGCTCTGCTCCTTGCTCCTGGAGCACAGAGGACATTGGAATTGGCTTGGTAAAATGACATTTTCTTTGTGCTACTTTTTCATTTTATGTTTGGATAATTGCGTATTACTCAGCGCAGACTCTATTATGAGTCTGTGCAGATTGGACCATAAAACTCATAACAGCAGACTCTATTATGACTAAGTCAAGGCAGACTATTATGACTCAAGAGCAGCAGACTCTATTATGACTCAGAGCAGCAGACTATTTTGACTCGAGCAGCAGACTATTATAACTCAAGAGTAGCAGACTATTGACTCAGAGCAGCGGACTATTTTGACTCGAGCAGCAGCCTATTATGACTCAAGAGCAGCTGACTCAATAGCAGCAGACTATTATGACTCAGAGCAGCAGACTTTTTTGACTCAAGAGCTGCAGACAATTATGACTCGAGCAGCAGACTATTATGACTCAAGAGCAGCAGACTATTTTGACTCGAGCAGCAGACTATTAAAACTCAAGAGTAGCAGACTATTGACTCAGAGCAGCAGACTATTATGACTCAGAGCAGCAGACTATAATGACTCAGAGCCGCAGACTTTCATGACTCGAGCAGCAGCCTATTATGACTCAAGAGCAGCTGACTCAATAGCAGCAGACTATTGACTCAGAGCAGCAGACTATTATGACTCAGAGCAGCAGACTATTATGACTCAGAGCAGCAGACTTATGATTCAAGAGCAGCAGACTCTATTATGACTAAGTCAAGGCAGACTATTATGACTCAGAGCAGCAGAGTATTATGACTCAGAGCAGCAGACTTTCATGACTCGAGCAGCAGCCTATTATAACTCAAGAGCAGCAGACTATTATGACTCAAGAGCAGCTGACTCAATAGCAGCAGACTATTATGACTCAGAGCAGCAGACTTTCATGACTCGAGCAGCAGACTATTATGACTCTAGACTCTATTATGACTAAGTCAAGGGAGACTATTATGACTCAAGAGCAGCAGACTATTATGACTCAGAGCAGCAGACTATTATGACTCGAGCAGCAGACTATTATGACTCGAGCAGCAGACTATGACTCAAGAGCAGCAGACTGTTATGACTCAGAGCAGCAGACTATTATGACTCGAGCAGCAGACTATTATGACTCAAGAGCAGCAGACTATTATGACTCAGAGCTACCGTTTTTTTGACTCAAGAGCAGCAGACTTATGACTCAAGAGCAGCAGACTCTATTATGACTAAGTCAAGGGAGACTATTATGACTCAAGAGCAGCAGACTATTATGACTCAGAGCAGCAGACTATTATGACTCAGAGCAGCAGACTATTATGACTCAAGAGCAGCAGACTATTATGACTCAAGAGCTACCGTTTTTTGGACTCAAGAGCAGCAGACTTATGACTCAAGAGCAGCAGACTCTATTATGACTAAGTCAAGGGAGACTATTATGACTCAAGAGCAGCAGACTATTATGACTCAGAGCAGCAGACTATTATGACTCAGAGCAGCAGACTATTATGACTCGAGCAGCAGACTATTATGACTCAAGAGCATCTGACTCAAGAGCTACAGACAATTATGACTCAAGAGCAGCTGACTCAAGAGCTACAGACAATTATGACTCAAGAGCAGCAGACTATTATGACTCAGAGCTACAGATTTTTTTGACTCAGAGCAGCAGACTATTATGACTCAGAGCAGCAGACTATTATGACTCAGAGCAGCAGACTATTATGACTCGAGCAGCAGACTATTATGACTCAGAGCTACAGATTTTTTTGACTCAAGAGCAGCAGACTTATGATTCAAGAGCAGCAGACTCTATTATGACTAAGTCAAGGCAGACTATTATGACTCAAGAGCAGCAGACTATTATGAGTCAGAGCAGCAGACTATTATGACTCAAGCAGCAGACTATTATGACTCAAGAGCAGCAGACTATTATGACTCAAGAGCAGAAGACTATTATGACTCAAGAGCAGCAGATTATGACTCAGAGCAGCAGAATATTCTAACTCTGAGCAGCAGACTATTATGACCCAAGAGCAACAGACTATTATGACTCAAAAACGACTAAAACAGGCTTACATTGGCCAGTTTCATCATGATTTTCAAAACAATTGTTTGTGATACGAATGTAAAATGCATATCAAACATCCTTCCTCCCAATTAAGTTTCTATGTGAGAATTGCCCGAACAATCTGAGATATTTCCGTGCCTTCCTAGCGTGGAATCACCTTATTATGACTCAGTGCTATGACTCCATAACATCCATGTGCTGTGACTCTATCATGACTCAGTGAAGTGACTACAATGACTGTGCTGTGACTCTATTGTGACTGAAGTTTTGCAGGGTCGTCACCACACCTTGTCTCCTTGGAGCGGACGTGCTGCAGCCAGTCTCTGATCCTGCGCCTCTTCCTCGGTGGCTTTGAGTCGGTCACAGGCCCCCAGATTATACATACAGCAGCCTGTCCTTCACCTCTCTGTCCAGCCTGGGGTCTGTGGTGAAGCTAATGGAGTGGTTGATCTCCACACACAAATACACAAGTACATCACACTGTAAAAATACATGAGCAAGTGAGCGTGTGTGGTCTCACCTCTATCAGCCAGGGCTTGAGGCGGTGGTTGATGAGCACGTCGAAGCCCAGGATCTCGAAGTAGGCCCCGGTGGCATTGTTGGAGGTGGCGTGGTGCAGGAAGCAGATGTGGTAGCTGTGGCAGAGCACTGAGTGGGCTGAGACCAGAGCCTTGATCGCCACATCCTCGATGTTGGCCCACAGCTTCCCCGTGTCACAGTGCATCGTCTCCAGGAGACGGGTCAGCGTCAACAACTTCCTGTAAGGAGGGGGAGAGAGACAGACAGAGGGGAGAGACAGAGAAAGACAGACAGCGAGCGAGGCAGCAAGAGAAAGACCATTCAAACAGTCAGACAGGAATGTCGCCACATACAGTATTGGTTGTGCATCGTGTCATAGACCTGTTCAATGTCCTTGCCTCGTCTTGCGAACACTTTTAACCATCACAATGTTGTCTGTGTGTACACTGTAGACACACGTTCATTTTCACTTGATCCCCACTGTTAAAGTTCTAGAAGTTAGTTTTGTTTGGGAGGCTACAATAAGCTCAACATACCAAGGCAGTGACGAAATATGAGTGGCAGTATATCAGCCTCCTGAGTTGTGACACATGTTGCAAATAAGATTGGCTGCTTGGCCTGCTGACAAGCCTGGCTGTGGCTCTTGCATACTGATACAAGTATGGCGCGGGGGACCTGGGCCGGAGATGGCCATAAGTCTCAGAGTGAGACATGACTGACAGCTCTGACTCGTTGCTTTTAGACCGACATAAATTGGTCCAGCAGCTTCATTCTGACACAGGTCGCGTAAGCATGCTCTCAGTTTTGTGACAGACAGGGTTTTCTCAAGTGGATTGAGCTGTTATCCTAATGAGAGGGAAACATATATAATTTATACCTAAAAGAATAGAAGTTGTGCTTGCCTTTCCCTTCCTGGAACCAAGCACTAGTACATGTCCACGCTAGAGGAAAGTGTCAAATACAGCATCAGAGAGAAAGCCCAGGAAGACCCGTGTCAATAGATCACCTTTCGATGCCAGCGTTCTCATCCCAGACAAAGTTCTCACTTTGTTTGTTAATGGCGTAGGTGGTCAGGTACATGAAAGAGGCCAGTGTGTGAGATAGAGACTGTCGAAGAGGAACTTAGAAACCAGGAGTACTTTCACAGTGCTTGCATGTTGGGCATTGTTGCTAAGTCTTTTATGACAGAGCTAGTAAAACGTTAGCTTGAGTCAGTCATTAAGGGGGCCATATCACTGGTAAAAAAAAAAAAACTCTTTGAGAGGCGCAAGATTGATCACACCCATTGTAGGTCTGAGTTCAAGGACAGATGTCTATCTTATCTAAGTCCGTCTGCCTGCGTGTCTGTGTTTGATTGTGTTCCTGTCTGTCCCTGTCCCCTTGAACACGCTTACAACAGACGGACGATATGCAACATGTCAATACCGACAGAAAACAAATGTTACCATGTCTATGGTCCCTAACAAAACTACACAGTATGAACACGAAAGACCAATGACATTGTGTACATCTCATGTTTATTTCAATGTTAAACATGTTGCCCGCTCATTCCCCCTTCTGTGGTTGTGCCCATTGTGCCGTGCCACACCACATTGTTGCGGGTGGAGTTGTAGCGGCTGGTGCAGAAGCGGGCCAGCCGCTCCTTATACAGGAAGATACGGAAGGGGTCGAAGACATCACCAGCACGTAGATGCGTAGGTCAAACTTGAAGCCATCAATGACCAATGGCTGTTTGTGGTGGCAGAGGGAGACAAGAACAACAAATAAGAATGGCTAAGACAAAGTAGAATATCTGGAAATTATGACAAGACAGGTTGAGAAAATTGCTGTTCTGCTTTACCCTGACAACTCAGTTAATGGATATGATAGATTATACTCAGTAATATTGAATACAATGGGAACAGGAGCAACATACATCTCAACGGTTCCCAAAGTTTTCCGTTCCGGGGACCACCAAATCAGTCAAAAGCTTTTGTGGACCACCATTCGTGGAGTTGCAGTATTTAAAATAAATACCATTTAGAGTCAATTTTTATCAATGAATGTCACAGTATAAAGGCCAATTATTATTATTATTATAATGATAAACAATCTGCATTGCGAAACATTATGTAAAATTGCTTATTATACCATTAATAATCCCAGCTGCATCTTTTTCTTCACATCTTCTTGTAAGTGCACTACTGTGTAGTTTCATACTGTGTAGTTTTAATTTTTTTTTAAAGGTCAACAGCCAAAGTTCATCCTGCTCCTATTCTACTTTCATAGATGATTTAGATCAGGGGTTCCCAACCATTTTTCCCCAGGGGCCCCTTTTTCACATGTAAAAAAAAAAGGAATTTAAAAATGTTGTTTATTTAGATAAGAGTATATTAAATAAAACACCAGCTTGAATTTGTTTAATTTGAAGGACCTAGGAAAATGTTTGTTTGAAGCTCATTTCCTGAAAGACTCATTACATATTTTGGTAGGCTATTTAATGACAATAATAATAATGGTAATAATAATAATAAAAATCATCATCATCATTAAAAAAAAATATGATAAGGAAGGTAAAGTCAAGACCCGATTTCCCCAAATGTTATTCTGCTACCAAATATGTTTTAATAGGATAATTTATATGAACTCTCAATTTAATTATACTGATTCTCTTTTACAGAAAGTGATTTGATCAACTGATAGCGACACTGGGAGACGAGAAGCAAGCACAGGGAATGAACATTTAATAAAAAACGAACAAGAAACAAACAAAGGCAGCGTCTGGATAAGGGAAACAAAACTATAGCCCCATCGATAAGAATGGGGGCGTGTTCGGACCTTCTTTTCCTGTAGTCCACAATCATCTCCTTTGTGTTGATCATGTGGAAGGAGATGTTGCTGTTCTGGCACCACACTGGCAGGTCTCTGACCTCCTCCCTATAGGCTGTCACATCGTTGTCGGTGATCAGGCCTACCACTGTTGTGTCGTCGGCAAACTTAATGATGGTGTTGGAGTCGTTTCTGGCCATGCAGTCATGAGTGAACAGGGAGTACAGGAGGGGACTGAGCACACACCCCTGAGGGGCCCCTGTGTTGAGGACAAGCGTGGAAGATGTGTTGTTACCTACCCTTACCATGGGTCGGTAGTCATTTAGGCAGGTTACCTGATTTGATTTGAAATAAATTTGATTTGATTTGGTTACCTTAGTATTCTTGGGCACAGGGACTATGGTGGTCTGCTTGAAACCTGTTGGTATTACAGACTCAGACAGGGAGAGGATGAAAATGTCAGTGAAGACACTTGCCAGTTGGTCAGCGCATGCTCGGAGTACACGTCCTGGTAATCCGTCTGGGTGGCCCGTCGGGAAGTCCAGGATCCAGTTTCAGAGGGAGGTGTTTAGTCCCAGGGTCCTTAGCTTAGTGATGAGCTTTGAGGGCACTATGGTGTTGAACTCTGAGCTGAAGTCAATGAAAAGCATTCTCACATAGGTGTTCCTTTTGTCCAGGTGTGAAAAGGCAGTGTGGGGTGCACTAGAGATTGCATCATCTGTGGATCTGTTGGAGCGATATGCAAATTGGAGTGGGTCTAGGATTTCTGGGATAATGGTGTTGATGTGAGCCATGACCAGCCTTTCAAAATACTTCATGGCGACAGACGTGAGTGCTACAGGTCGGTAGTCATTTAGGCAGTTTACCTTAGTGTTCTTGGGCACAGGGACTGTGGTGGTCTGCTTGAAACATGTTGGCATTACAGACTCAGACAGGGAGAGGATGAAAATGTCAGTGAAGACACTTGCCAGTTGGTCAGCGCATGCTCAGAGTACATGTCCTGGTTTTACTGTTTGCTTATGGCCGTATACACCTCATTGAGTGCGGTCTTAGTGCCAGCATCGGTTTGTGGTAGTAAATAGACAGCTACGAAGAATATAGATGAAAACTATCTTGGTAGATAGTACGGTCTACAGCTTATCATGAGATACTCTACCTCAGGCGAGCAAAACTTTGAGACTTCCTTAGATATCGTGCACCAACTGTTGTTTACAAATATACATAGACCGCACCCTATGTCTTTACCAGAGGCTGCTGTTCTATCCTGCCGATACAGTGTATAACCCGCCAGCTGTATGTTATTCAAATCAAATCCAATTTTATTGGTCACATACACATGGTTAGCAGATGTTAATGTGAGTGTAGCGAAATGCGTGTGCTTCTAGTTCTGATTACGCAGTAATATCTAACAAGTAATCTGACAAATTCACAACAACTACCGTATACACACAAATAGACAAAAATGTAAAGGGATGAACAGAATATGTACATATAAATATATGGATGAGCGATGGCGTGCGGCATAGGCAAGATGCAGTAGATGGTGTAGAATACAGTACATACATATGAGATGAGTAATGTAGCATATGTGAACATTATTAAAGTAGTATCATCTAAAGTGACTAGTGATACCTTTATTAAGTCCATTTGTTAAAGTGGCCAGAGATTTGAGTCTGTATGTTGGTAGCAGCCTCTCTATGTTAGTGATGGTTGTTTAACAGTCTGATGGCCTTGAGATAGAAGTTGTTTCTCAGTCTCTCGGTACCAGCTTTGATGCACCTGTACTGTCTTCACCTTCTGGATGATAGCGGGGTGAACAGGAAGTGGCTCGGGTGGTTGTTGTCCATGATGATCTTTTTGGCCTTCCTGTGACATCGGGTGCTGTAGGTGTCCTGGAGGGCAGGTAGTTTTCCCCCAGTGATGAGTTGTGCAGACCGCACTACCCTCGGGAGAACATTACGGTTGAGGGCGGTGCAATTGTCGTACCAGGCGGTGATACAGCCCGACAAGATGCTCTCGATTGTGCATCTGTAAAAGTAGTGTTTAAGATGACAAGCCAAATTCCTTTAGCCTTCTTCACCACGCTGTCTGTGTGGGTGGACCATTTCAGTTTGTCCGTGATGTGTATGCCGAGGAACTTAAAACTTTACACTACTGTCCCGTCTATGTGGAAGGGGGAGAGGGGGTGCTCCCTCTGCTGTATCCTGTAGTTCCACAATCATCTCCTTTGTTGACGTTGAGTGAGAAGTTATTTTCCTGACACCACACTCCGAGGGCCCTCATCTCTTCCCTGTAGGCCGTCTCGTCATTGTTGGTAATCAGGCCTACCACTGTAGTGTCGTCTGCAAACTTGATGATTGAGTTGGAAGCATGCATGGCCACGCAGTCATGGGTGAACAGGGAGTACAGGAGAGGGCTGAGAACACACCCTATGGGGCCCCAGTGTTGAGGATCAGCAGCGTTAAATGCTGAGCAGTAGTCAATGAACAGCATTCTTACATAGGTATTCCTCTTGTCCAGATGGGATAGGGCAGTGTGCAGTGTGATGGCATCGTCAGTGGACCTATTTTTTTATATATTTTTTTAACCTTTATTTAACCAGGCAAGTCAGTTAAGAACAAATTCTTATTTTCAATGACGGCCTAGGAACAGTGGGTTAACTGCCTGTTCAGGGGCAGAACGACAGATTTGTACCTTGTCAGCTCGGGGGTTTGAATTTGCAACCTTCCGGTTACTAGTCCAACGCTCTAACCACTAGGCTACCCTGCCGCCCTGCCGGGAGGTAAGCAAATTGGAGTGGGTCTAGGGTATCAGGTAGGGTGGAGGTGATATGATCCTTGACTAGTCTCTCAAAGCACTTCATGATGAGGTGAGTGCAATGGGGCGATTGTCATTTAGTTCAGTTACCTTAGCTTTCTTGGGAACAGGAACAATGGTGGCCATCTTGAAGCATGTGGGGTCAACATACTCGGATAGCGATTGGTTGAATATGTCTGTAAACACACCAGCCAGCTGATCTGCGCATGCTCTGACGACGCGGCTGGGGACGCAGTCTGGGCCGGCAGCCTTGCGATGGTTAACACGTTTAAATGTTTTACTCATGTTGGCCACGGAGAAGGAGAGCCCACAGGCTTTGGTAGCAGGTTGTGTCAGTGGCACTGTATTGTCCTCAAAGCTAGCAAAGAAGTTGTTTAATTTGTCTGGGAGCAAGACAATGTCCGTGACGTGGCTGGTATTATTTTTGTAATCCATGATTGACTGTAGACCCTGCCACATACGTCTCATTGTTTGAGCCGTTGAATTGCGACTCTACTTTGTCTCTGTACTGACGCTTTGCTTGTTTGATTGCCTTGCGGAGGAAATAGCTGCACTGTTTGTATTTGGTTATGTTTCCGGTCGCCTTGCCATGATTAAAAGCAGTGGTTCGCGCGTCCAGTTTTGCGAATGCTGCCATTAATCCACGGTTTCTGGTTAGGGAAGGTTTTAAAAGTCCCAGCGGGTACGACATCTCTGATGCACTTGCTAATAAACTCACTCACCGAGTCAGCTATACATCAATGTTGTTGTCTGATGCTATCCAGAACATATCTCAGTCCACTTGATTGAAGAAATCTTGAAGCGTGGAGTCCGATTGGTCAGACCAGAGTTGTATTGACCTGAGCACGGGCATTTCCTGTTTTAGTTTCTGTCTATAGGCTGGGAGCAACAAAATTGATTCATGGTCAGATTTGCTGAAGGCAGGGCGCGGGATGGCTTTGTATGCATCGCAGAAGTTCAAGTAGCAATGATCCAGAATTCTGCCAGCTCGTAGTTCGTCCACTTATTATCCAGCGATTGTATGTTGGCCCATAGTACCGACGGCAAAGGTAGATTAGCCATTTGTCACCTAATCTTTACAAGGCACCCCGATCTCCTTCAGCGATATCTGTCTCTCTCTCCTGCGAATGACTGGGATAAGGGCCTTGTCGGGTGTCTGGAGTAAATCCCTCTCGTCCGACTCATTAAAGAAACATTCTTCGTCTAGTTCAAGGTATGTAATCTCTGTTCTGATGTCCAGAAGCTCTTTTTGGTCATAAGAGATGGTAGCAGCAACATTATGTAGAGATCTTTGTGGGCTATACTCAGCCTTGTCTCAGGATGGTAGGTTGGTGGTTGAAGATATCCCTCTAGTGGTGTGGGGGCTGTGCTTTGGCAAAGTGGGTGGGGTTATATCCTTCCTGTTTGGCCCTGTCCGGGGGTGTCCTCGGATGGGGCCACAGTGTCTCCTGACCCCTCCTGTCTCAGCCTCCAGTATTTATGCTGCAGTAGTTTATGTGTCGGGGGGCTGGGGTCAGTTTGTTATATCTGGAGTACTTCTCCTGTCCTATTCGGTGTCCTGTGTGAATCTAAGTGTGCGTTCTCTAATTCTCTCCTTCTCTCTTTCTTTCTCTCTCTCGGAGGACCTGAGCCCTAGGACCATGCCCCAGGACTACCTGACATGATGACTCCTTGCTGTCCCCAGTCCACCTGGCCATGCTGCTGTTCCAGTTTCAACTGACCTGAGCCCTAGGACCATGCCCCAGGACTACCTGACATGATGACTCCTTGCTGTCCCCAGTCTACCTGGCCATGCTGCTGCTCCAGTTTCAACTTCCACCTGACTGTGCTGCTGCTCTAGTTTCAACTGTTCTGCCTTATTATTATTCGACCATGCTGGTCATTTATGAACATTGAACATCTTGACCATGTTCTGTTATAATCTCCACCCGGCACAGCCAGAAGAGGACTGGCCACCCCACATAGCCTGGTTCCTCTCTAGGTTTCTTCCTAGGTATTGGCCTTTCTAGGGAGTTTTTCCTAGCCACCGTGCTTCTCCACCTGCATTGCTTGCTGTTTGGGGTTTTAGGCTGGGTTTCTGTACAGCACTTTGAGATATCAGCTGATGTACGAAGGGCTATATAAATACATTTGATTTGATTTGATTTGATGTACAAAATAAGTTACAAAGCCATTTTACAGCTTGTTTCTAGCCTAAAGCATTGCAGATATTTTTGTTACTTTAGATCTGTATAAACAATCGAGAACTGTAAATTGTTTTATAGTTTTTTTAATCAAAGGTCCCACATCCCCCCACGAAACGGTAGCGAGCCCCCTAGGTTGGGAACCCTTGACTTAGATAACAAATAGACAGCCGTATCAAATTTCAAAGTCCACTGCAGGGTACAGGGCCAATTGTGTCCTTCTCCCCTCTAAGAAAGAGTTTGGGATTTCCATTCACAGACATCATGCAATTAAAGGATAAGGGTATATTATCTAAAAGGTGTATCAATCTGTAAAAGGTGTATCAATCTAGCCTTGGTTAAACCAGATTGAATGGTGAGCAGGTCATAAAATGAACACCGGCCACCTGCCAAATGCAGGTAGATTTTGGCATTGTTGGGTTAGATGTCTATTTCACCAGCCACGTGTGCAGTTGGTCAGGACTCCACAGTGCAAGAATTTAATTTGTGAATAAAAATAGTCAAGTATGATCACATTTATAGTAAAATAAATGCTGCAGCAGCGGTTTTGAAAGCTTTTGCGCCATTTTGTTTCATAGCTGATAAATTAATCGCAGAGAGTCAAAGAAATACAAATCCTATATAGCCCACTCCACTTCGTACTGCAACACTGCCTGGTTGGGAGCTATGCACACGTGAAAAGCTGAGTGAAAGATGCCTTTTTTTCGAAGCGCTGCGCACAGGCATAAAAATGGGTCTAATTTACTTGAAAGGAAAGTCTACTGAATTGAGACTTTGTCCTTGTGCTATTTGCTAATTTACATTGTTTTGTTCACAAGCTAAGTTGTTTTTCTATGTTTGAAATGATAGGGAAGCTAAAGACCACTTCCACTAATCAGACTTAATCTCACAGGCACAAACATGACTTGAGTCTCGCTACCACAGTAACAGTAACACAGTAACTCTCTTTGCATCTATGATATTTTGGTTAAGGCTCAGGTCACAAAAATGATTATTTAAGCAATAAGGCCCGAGGGGGTGTGGTATATGGGTGGCAGGTAGCCTAGTGGTTAGAGTGTTGGACTAGTAACCGAAAGGTTGCAAGATCGAATCCCCATGCTAAAAGGTATAAATCTGTTGTTCTGCCCCTGAAAAAGGCAGTTAACCCACTGTTCCTAGGCTGTCATTGAAAATAACTGACTTGCCTAGTTCAATAAAGGTATAAATAAAATATGGCCAATATACCACAGCTAAGGGCTGTTCTTGCGTACGACGCAACGCAAAGTGCCTGGACACAGCCCTTAGCCGTGGTATATTGACCATATATCACAAACCCCAGAGGTGCCTTATTACTATTACAAACTGGTTACCAACATAAGTAGAGCAGTTAAAATAAATGCTTTGTCGTACCCGCGGTATACGGTCTGACATACAGCATTCAGGGCTCAAACCACCCAGTTTATGGTGTAATTTTAGTGGCCCAAAAATATTTTGGCTGGTAAAAAAATCTGAGTTGCTAGATTTTTTAATCTACTGGCCACAGTGGCTAGCGGACCAAAAAGTACATTTTATGCCCTGATGGTGAGCGCAACATTCAGTTTGGTTTAACTAGGCTAGTGCCAATTGACTAATGGGAGCATCATGACTCCACCGAGAGGCACCAGGTGCGGGGGAAGATGTTGTACTCCTTGGGGAAACTCTTCAGCATGCAGTTCATGTTGCGAGCCAGCATGTACTTCCTGCTCAGCTCCATCATGCAAGGGAAGTGTCTTCTGTCTTCACATCTTCTGTCAGAAATACTATAGTTTACTGTTGTTTAAATTCTGTAGTATTACTATGGTTAAAAAAGCATTGTGTTTATGCAGACTGTAGTATACTGTAGTATTTATTACTGTTTTTGCAAATATTAAAGAAGTATGCTATAGTATTTACAGTTTACTATAGTATAAATAGAACAGCTGCCTCCGGTAAGAAAAGGGGTGGCGGTCTGTGTCTATTTGTAAAAACAGCTGTTGCACGCAATCTAATATTAGATATTAAGGAAGGTTTTGCTCGCCTGAGGTAGAGTACCTCATGATAAGCAGTAGGTTACACTATTTACCAACAGAGTTTCCATCTATATTTTTCGTAGCAGTCCATTTACAACCACAAACCAATGCTGGCACTAAGACCGCACTCAATGAGCTGTCCATGGCCATAATCAAACAAGAAAATGCTCACCTAGAGGTGGCGCTCCTAGTGGCCGGGGACTTAATGCAGGGAAACTTACATCCATTGTACCTCATTTCTACCAGCATGCTACATATGCAACCAGAGGGAAAAAAAACTCTAGACCACCTTTACTCCACACACAGAGACACATACAAAGCTCTCCCTCGCCCTCAATTTGGCAAATCTAACCATAACTCTATCCTCCTGATTCCTGCTGACAAGCAAAAATTAAATCAGGAAGCCCCAGTGACTCGCTCAATGAGGAAGTGGTCAGATGAAGCAGATGCTAAGCTACAGGACTGTTTTGCTAGCACAGACTGGAATATGTTCCAGGATTCTTCCGATGGCATTGAGGAGTACACCACATCAGTCACTGGCTTCACCAATAAGTGCATTGATGACGTCATCACAGTGACCGTGCGTACATACCCCAACCAGAAGCCATGGATTACAGGCAACATCAGCACTGAGCTAAAGGGTAGAGCTCCCGCTTTCAAGAAACGGGACTCTAACCCGGACGCTTATAAGAAATCCCGCTATGCCCTCCGATGAACCACCAAACAGGAAAAGCATCAATACAGGACTAAGATTGAATTGTACTACAACCGGCTCTGACACTCATCAGATGCCGCAGGGCTTGCAAACTATTACGTACTATAAAAAGGGAAGCACAGCCGTGAGCTGCTCAGTGACATGAGCGAACCAGACAAGCTAAGTAAATTCTATGCTCGCTTCAAGGCAAGCAACATTGAAGCATGCATGAGAGGATAAGCTGTTCAGGACAAGTGTGTGATCATGAACTCCATAGCCGATGTGAGCAAGACCTTTATCAGGTCAACATTCACAAGGCCGCAGTGCCAGACAGATTACCAGGACGTGTACTGCGCTGACCAACGGGAAAGTGTCTTCACTGACATTTTTAATCTGTCCCTGACCGAGTCTGTAATACCAACTGTTACATTCCCCAGTTTCTGTGTTATGGGTTTGTATGTGTTTGAATGTGTGTTTTTCAGGAAATGGCTTCCTGAAGTCCAAAGCAGCTGATTGGTCGGCCCCATTGCAGATTGGAGCTCTGACCCCGCCCTCTCTTCAGGAGATACAGCTACTGCAATTACCAACTTCTTCTGCAGCTTGAAAAGCCAGTGTTCCTTTGAGCAGAGAGAGTTTCTTTGATGTCCTGTGTTGGTTGTTGCCCAGACAGTTTTTGTAAAGTATTTTGTAGCCGGTCCTGCTGAGGTATGTTTATGTCAAAAGGACTGTGTTTTTGATTAAAATTGTTCACTTTACGTTAGTAATTATTGTTTTTGTTCCCGGGGGGGAAGGGGAACGCACCTTGGGAGTGCTTAGGCAAGAAGCCTGCGGGCATATACATACCAGTAGTATGTACTCTGTCTATGTAGACTAGGTAAGACCTGGGCGGACCACCCCCTGTATTTTGGTTAGCGCGCCAGGTGGCGTTAAGAATAGGTAACCAGTGGGTAGGTAGGTAAGGCAGTAGAGGCTACTCTTTAACGTTTACATTCTTTGCTTTGGTTCCGTCCAGCTCCTTTTCCCCACATTACCGTGTTAAGGATAAATTAATTCCCAGTAAATGGTAATATTCTCTGCCTCTGTCATCCTTAAAGGCACCTACAATCACATACAACTTTCACTACACGGGGAGTTGAGTGTCGCAGGGTGTTGCGTTCCCTCCTCCAAGAGGTGTGCGTAACACCAACATGTTTCAAGCAGACCACCATAGTCCCTGTGCCAAAGAACACCAAGGTAACCTGGCTAAATGACTAACACACCTTAGCACTCACGTCTGTAGCCATGAAGTGCTTTGAAAGGCTGGTGATGGCTCACATCAACACCATCATCCCAGAAACCCTAGACTCATGCCAATTTGCATTCTGCCCCAACAGATCCACATATGATGCAATCTCTATTGCACTCCACACTGCCCTTTCCTACCTGGACAAAATGGAACACCTACGTGAGAATGCTATTCATTGACTACAGCTCAGCATTCAACACCATAGTGCCCTCAAAGCACTCATCAATTAGCTAAGGTCCCTGGGACTAAACACCTCCCTCTGCAACTGGATCCTGGACTTCCTGACGGGCCAACCACAGGTGGTAAAGGTAGGTAACAACACATCTGCCACGATAATCCTCAACACTGGAGCCCCTCAGGAGTGCA
Organism: Oncorhynchus kisutch; assembly: GCF_002021735.2. Taxonomy (NCBI): domain Eukaryota; kingdom Metazoa; phylum Chordata; class Actinopteri; order Salmoniformes; family Salmonidae; genus Oncorhynchus; species Oncorhynchus kisutch. The sequence goes on from NC_034179.2 coordinate 67,274,339, forward strand.
TGCTCAGTCCCCTCATGTACTCCATGTTCACCCATGACTGCATGGCCAAGCACGACTCCAACACCATCATTAAGTTTGCTGACGACACAACATTGGTAGGCATGATCACCGACAACAATGAGACAGCCTATAAGGAGGGGGCCAGTGTGGTGCCAGGATAACAACCTCTCCCTCAATGTGATCAAGACAAGGGAGATGATTGTGGACTACGGGAAAAGGAGGACCCGAGCCTGGTGCGAACACCGGGGTCTCACTGCGGTGACGGTCCGCGCTGGCTTTCTGGCGACGTGTGGCACGCTGGAGATGGACACAGGCGGCTTCCCATGTCTCCTCCGCGCGCCTAAACCAGTCGTCCACCGCAGCAGTCTCGGTCTGACCCTGATGCCACGGTGCCAGAACCGACTGGTACCCCAATACACATTGAAAGGGGGAGAGGTTAGTGGAGGAGTGGCGAAGCAAATTCTGTGCCATCTCGGCTTAGGGCACAAACACTGCCCACTCCCCTGGCCGGTCCTAGCAATAGGACTGCAGAAGCCTGCCCACATCCTGGTTAACTATCTCTACCTGCCTGTTACTCTCAGGGTGAAAACCTGAGGTAAAGTTGATCGAGACCCCCAGACGTTCCATGAACGCCTTCCAAACTCTCGACGTGAACTGGGGACCCCGATCTGACACTTTATCCTCAGGCACCCCGTAGTGCCGGAAGACGTGTGTAATCAGGGCCTCCGCAGTCTGTAGGGCCGTAGGGAGACCAGGCAGAGGGAAGAGACGACAGGACTTAGAAAAACAATCCACAACGACCAGGATCATGGTGTTTCCCTGTGAGGGAGGAAGATCTGTTAGGAAATCCACTGACAGATGTGACCAAAGTTGTTGTGGAACGGGTAAGGGATGTAACTTACCTCTGGGCAGGTGTCTCGGAGCCTTACACTGGGCACACACCAAGCAGGAGGAGACATAAACCCTCACATCCTTAGCCAAAGTGGGCCACCAGTACTTCCCAGTCAGACAGAGCACCGTCCGACCGATCCCCAGATGACCAGAGGAGGGAGACATGTGGGCCCAATAGATCAACTGATCATGGACAGCAGACGGAACGTACATCTGTACGTAACGCCTGCTCAATGTCTGCATCCAGATCCCACACGACCGGCGCTACCAGGCAGGAGGCCGGGAGTATGGGAGTCTGATCCATGGGCCTCTCATACAGCCGGGACAGTGCGTCTGCCTTCTTATTCTGGGAACCTGGTCTGTAGGATAGGGTAAACACAAAACGGGTAAAGAACACCTCTATAGTCAATGCAAGGGCGCAGACCTCCATCCTTCTTCACAAAAAAGAAACTTGAGGAGGCAGGTGAAGTAGAGGGCCAAATTTACCCCTGACGCAGGGAATCAGAGACATATGTATCCATAGCCACCGTCTCCGCTTGCGACAGGGGATACACGTGACTCCTGGGAAGCGCAGCGTCTGCCAGGAGATTTATCGCACAATCCCCCCGTCGATGAGGTGGTAATTGAGTCGCCTTCTTTTAATTAATTGAGTCGTCTTCTTTTTACCTGGTCTGGACTTTCCACCATGGTAGCACCAACGGAAACCCCTACACACGTCCCTGAGCACTCTCGCAACCAGAGAGCCCTCTGTTGCCAGGAAATAGTGGGGTTATGCAGAGCCAACCAGGGAAGGCTTAGTACCACAGGAAACGCAGGAGAGTCAATGAGGAAGAGACTGATTCTCTCCTCATGATCCCCCTGCATAACCATGGCCAAGGAGATGGTTGCCTCCCTGATTAGCCCGGACCCAAATGGTCGACTATCTAGAGCGTGTACCGGGAAGGGTCTAACTATAGGAAAAATGGGGATTCCTAACCTAATGGCTAATGCTCTGTCGATAAAATTCCAAGCTGCGCCTGAATCGACGAGCGCCTTATGCTGGGAATGTGGGGAAAACTCAGGGAAACAAACAGGCACAAACAGTTGCTCAACAGAGGACTCTGGATGAGTGTGGTGCAAACTCACCTGGGGTGACGCTAGAGTGCCCTGCCTGTTACTTCGACTCCCAGAGGAACCAACACGGCACCGACTGGCAGTGTGTCCTCTGCAGCCACAGATGGCGCACGTGATGGCTCCTCCTCCAATCTCTCTACGAGCAGCCCCTCCTAACTCCATGGGCACCGGAGCGGGGGTGCTGGACGATGGAACCAACAGAGCCCACTCTGGACGTCCGCGGGTGACCAACAGGTTATCCAGCCGGATGGACAAATCCACCAGTTGGTCAAAGGAAATGGTGGCATCCCTACAGGCAAGCTCACATCCTCTCGTAGGCTGCAACGATAGTGGTCGATGAGGGCCCTGTCATTCCAGCCTGCTCCGGTGGCCAAGGTCCGGAATTCCAGTGCGAAATTCTTGGCGCTCCTCTTCCCCTGCCTCAAATGGAAGAGCCTTTCCCCCGCCACTCTGCCCTCAGCTGGATGGTCGAAGACGGCCTGGAAGCGACGGGTGAACTCCTCGAAGTGGTCTGGGGCCGTCTCCTTCTCTCCACATGGCATTTTCCCACTCCAGCGCTCTTCCTGTGAGGCAGGAGACGAGGGCGGCCACTCTCTCCCCTCCCGAGGGGGCTGGGTGCACTGTGGCCAGGTAGAGGTCCAGTTGTAACAAGAATCCCTGGCACTGTGCTGCCGTACCATCATACTCCCTGGGAATGGAGAGACGCATCCCACTGGAATTCTCTCAAGATGGAACGGGCGGAGACAATCCCGGTTGTGCTGGTCGAGGCACTGGAGAGACTTCCTGTCTCTCCCAGCGGTCCATGGTCTGGACAACACAATCCATCATGGCACCAAGATGATGTAACATGGCCGAATGTTCCTGGACGCGCTCCTTGACTCCTCTAACCGGGGTACCTGCCCCTGCTGACTCCATTAGAGGTGTGTAATTCTGTCAACGGGTATATTAGAGGTGAAGTCAGGTGCAGGAGAGTAGAGTGATTTATTTTAGTTCCAAAAGACAAGAGCACTACATAAATCAAACGCGCTCAAAACACGGAACATAAAAGTAAAGCGCATAATAAAACACCACAATAACATGAAACAATTACACACAAAACATGATGGGAAACAGAGGGATAAATACAAGTAGATTGATTAGGGAAATGAAAACCAGGTGTGTATGGAACAAGACAAGACAAATGGATATATGAAAAATGGAGCGGCGATGGCTAGAAACTGTAGTGTTTTTGCGGATGGTAGTACATTATACTGTAGTATTTAGTATAGTGTTCTACAGTACACTACAAAATGCTATAGTAAGTACTAGACATGATAGAATACTACAGTACTTACTATAGAATTATGTAGTAAACTGTAGAATCTCTCCATCATAAACTGTAGCATTTTTTTATGGAGGGGAGAGGGTAAATCCTATAAAGTCATATGCAAGGAAAACGTATGCATTTAAAATGAAACTTGAAGAATGTCATTGTGAGCTAGTCGTAATGGGTAGGGCCCAAAGGTTTTTCCTGGTCAGGATGTTAGGAAAAACTTCGGACCCAAAACCTATGAACAAGGGTTTTAGGGGACATCTTCAAAAATGGTAGGCTATGTAGCGTAAATCTTTAGAAATTGATTACGGGGATACCTGGTAGCATTTCATTGCCATGCCGAGGTCCAGAAAGACTGTGATGTCAGTCCAGAAGACTGACCAGTCCTCTCCCTCTAGTGCCTCCTTCAGGCCAAACCTGCGTGTTGCACTGGCACCACAAAAGAGAAACAGAGTGCCTTCAGAAAGTATTTACACCCCTTGACCTTTTCCACATTTTGTTGTATTACAGCATGAATTTTAAATGTATAAGATTTAGATTTTGTGTCACTGATGTACATATAAAATCCCATGATGTCAAAGAGGAATTATGTTTTTAGAAATGTTTACAAATTAATAAAAAATAAAAAGCTGACATTTCTTGAGTCAATAAGTATTGAACCCTTTTGTTATGGCATGCCGAAATAAGTTTAGTAGTAAAAATGTGCTTAACAAGTCACATAAGTTGCATGGACTGACCCTGTGTAATAATAGTGTTTATCATGATTTTTAAATGACTAACCCATCTATGTACCTCAAACATACAATTATCTGTAAGGTCCCTCAGTCAAGCAGTGAATTTCAAACAGATTCAAGCACAAAGACCAAGGAGATTTTCCAATGCCTCACAAAGAAGGGCTCCTATTGGTAAACAGGTAAAAACAAAAGCAGACATTGAATATCCCTTTGAGCATGGTGAAGTTATGAATTACACTTTGGATGGTGTATAAATACACTCAGTCACTTCAAAGATACAGGCGCACTTCCAAACTCAATTGCCGGAGAGGAAGGAAACTGCTCAGGGATTTCATCATGAGGCCAAAGGTGATTTTAAAACAGTTACAGAGTTTAATGGCTGTGATAGGAGATGATTGAGAATGGATCAACAACATTGTAGATACTCCACAATACTATCATAAATGACAGTGTGAAAGGAAGAAAGCCTTTACAGAATAAAACATATTCAAAACATGCATCCTGTATGCAATAAGGCACTAAAGTAAAACTGCAAAAAATGTGCCAAAGAAAGGAACCTTTTGTCCTGAATACAAACGTTATGTTTGGGGCAAATCCTACACGACACTGAATACTACTTCATAAATTCAAGCACGATAGTGGCTACATTATGTTATCGTCATGGACTAGGTGGCACGCCTTGGCCTTAGTTATCTTTGTTTTCTTTATTATTTTGGTTAGATCAGGGTGTGACATGGGGGTTTTATGTGTTTTGTCCAGTCTAGGGTTTTTTGTATGTTTATGGGGCTGTTTCCTTTCTAGGTAGTTTGTATGTCTATGGTTGCCTAGATTGGTTCTCAATTAGAGGCAGCTGTCTATCGTTGTCTCTGATTGGGAACCATATTTAGGCAGCCATATTCTGTGGGTACTTTGAGGGTGGTTGTCTTCTGTCTGTCATTGCACCAGATAGGACTGTTTCGGTTTTCACATTTGTCGTTTTGTAGTGTTCTCGTGTACGGTCTTGATTGAACATGTTGAACTCTAACCACGCTACATTTTGGTCCTCCTCTCCTTCAACGGAAGAAAACCGTTACACTAGGACAGCGTTTCCCAAACTCGGTCCTGGGGACCCCAAGGGGTGCACATTTTGGTTTTTGCCCTAGCACTACACAGCTGATTCAAATAATCAACTAATCATCAAGCTTTTATTATTTGAATCAGCTGTGTAATGCTAGGGCAAAAAAAATAAACGTCCACCACTTGGGGTCCCCAGGACTGAGTTTGTGAAACGCTGGACTAGGGAAGTTTTTTTAGGATAAAAATTTATTAAATAGAGCAACGCACAAGCAAAATCCGAGAGGAAAACTTGGTTCAGTCTGCTTTCCAACAAACACTGGGAGACAAATTCACCTTTCAGCAGGACAATTACCTAAAGCACAAGTGCAAAAATGCACAGGAGATGCTTACCAAGACGACATTGAATGTTCCTGAGCGGTCTAGCTACAGTTTTGACTTAAATCGTCTTGAAAATCTATGGTAAGGCTTTAAAATGGCTGTCTAGCAATGATCAACAACCAACTTGACAGAGCTTGAAGAATTTAAAAAAAGAATAATGGACAAATATTGTACAATCCAGGTTTGCAAAGCTCTTAGAGAATTACTCAGAAAGACTCACAGCTGTAATCACTGCTAAAGGTGATTCTAACATGTATTGACTCAGTTGGTTCAATACTTATCTAAACAAGATGCACTATGCAGTGGATTTGAAAAATATTCAGACCTCTTCATTTTTCCCACATGTTATGTTACAGCCTTATTCTAAAATGGATTAAATAATTTTTTCCACTCATTAATCACAATACCCCATAATGACAAAGTGAAACCAGATTTGTAGAAATTTTAGCAAATTTATAAAAAAAAATAAAAAAAAATAGAACAAATAGTTATTTACATAACTATATGAGACTCGAAATTGAGCTCAGGTGCATCCTGTTTCCATGGATCATCCTTGAGATGTTTCTACAACTTGATTGGAGTGAAGCTGTGGAAATGAGATGGATTGGACATGATTTGGAAAGGCACAAACCTGTCTATATAAGGTCCCACAGTAAACAGCGCATGTCAGAGCAAAAAAATCAAGCCACGAGGTCAAAGGAATTGTCCGTAGAGCTCCAAGACAGGATTGTACGAGGCACAGATCTGGGGAAGGGTACTAAAGAATATCTGCGGCATTGAAGGTCCCCAAGAATACAGTTGCCTCCATCATTCTTAAATGAAAGAAATTTGGAACCACCAAGACCACCGCTGGGACAAACTGAGCAATCGGGGGAGAAGGGCCTTGGTCAGGGAGGTGACCAAGAACCCAATGGTCACTAACAGAGCTCCAGAGTTCCTCTGTGGAGACGGGAGAACCTTCCAGAAGGACAACCATCTCTGCAGCACTCCACCAATCAGGCCTTTATGGTAGAGTTGCCAGACGGAAGCCAGTAAAAAGGCACACAACAGCCCACTTGGGACTCTCAGACCATGAGAATAGATTATCTTGTCTGTTGAAACTTAGATTAAACTCTTTGGCCTAAATGCCAAGCGTCTTGTCTGGAGGAAATGTAGCACCATCCCTAAGGTGAAGCATGGTGGTGGCACCATCATGCTGACTAGTCAGGATCGAGGGAAAGATGAACGGAGCAAAGTACACAGAGCTCCTTGATGAAAACCTGCTCAGGACCTCAGACTGGGGGCGAAGGTTCACGTTCCAACAGGACAATGACCAAGACAATGGCCGGAGGAGAAGAGGGATTCGGAGGGGTCTTCTGGTCAGACTTAGGAGGCGCGCACACCACCCACCGCTTCCGAGTATATTACTCGCTAATGTTCAGTCCCTGGATAACGAAGTTGACAGGATCAGGGCAATAGTTTCTTTCCAGAGAGACATCAGGGATTGTAACATACTCTGTTTCACAGAAACATGGCTCACTCAGGATATACTGTCAGAGTCGGTCCAGCCATCTGGATTCTCAGTTCATTGCGCCGACAGGAATAAACATCTCTCCGGGAAGAAAGGGGGTGTATGTTTTATGATTAATGACTCATGGTGTAATTGTAATAACACACAGGAACTCAAGTCCTTTTGCTTACCCGACCTAGAATTCCTCAATCAAATGCCGACCGTATTATCTTCCAAGAGAATTATCTTTGATTATTGTCACAGCCGTGTCTATCCCCCCTCAAGCCGATACCACGACTGCCCTCAAGTAACTTCACTGGACTTTATGCAAACTGGAAACCATATATCCTGAGGCTGCATTTATTGTAGCTGTGGACTTTAACACAGCAAATCTGGGGAAAATGCTACCTAAAATCTATCAGCACATAGACTGTAGTACTCTTGCTGGAAAAACACTCAAACATTGTTATTCCAACTTCCGGTATGCATACAAGGCCCTCCCCCGCCCTCCTTTTGGCAAATCTGACCACGACTCCATTGCTCCTCCCTTCCTTTAGGCAGAAACTCAAACAGGAAGTACCCGTGCTAAGGACTATTCAACGCTGGTATGACCAATCGGAATCCACGCTTCAAGATTGTTTTGATCATGCGGACTGGGATATGCTTCGGGTAGCTTCAGAGAATAATATCGATGTAAATACCGAGACGGTTACTGAGTTTATCAAGAAGTATATATGAGATGTTGTACCCATTGTGACTATTAAAACCTACCCTAACCAGAAACCGTGGATAGATGGCAGCATTCGTGCAAAACTGAAAGAGTGAACCACCGCATTTAACCATGGCAAGGTGACTGGGAATATGGCAGAATACAAACGGAGTAGTCATTCGTCTGCAAGGCAATCAAACAGACACAACGTCAGTATTGAGACAAAGTGGAGTCGCAATTCAACGGCTCAGACACGAGACGTATGTGGCAGGGTCTACAGACAATCACAGACTACATAAGGAAAACCAGCCACGTCGCGGACATTGACGTCTTGCTTCCCGGACAAGCTAAACACATTCTTTGCCCACTTTGAAGATAACACAGTGCCACCGACGTGGCCAGATACCAAGGACTGTGGGCTCTCCTTCTCCGTGGCCGACGTGAGTAAGACATTTAAACATGTTAACCCTCGCAAGGCTGCCAGCCCAGATGGCATCCATAGCCGCGTCCTCAGAGCATGCGCAGACCAGTAGCTGGTGTGTTTACGGACATATTCAATCTCTCCTTATCCCATTCAGCTGTCCCCACATGCTTCAAGATGGCCACCATTGTTCCTGTACCCAAGAATGCAAAGGTAACTGAACTAAATGACAATCGCCCCGTAGCACTCACTTCTGTCATCATGAAGTGCTTTGAGAGACGAGTCAAGGATAATTTCCCCTCCACCTGTCACCCTAGATCCACTTCAATTTGCCTACTGTACCCATAGGTCCACAGATGACGCAATCACCATCACACTGCCCTATGAGGGCCCTGGTAGTGTGGTGTCAGAAAAATAAACTCTCACTCAACATCAACATCATCACTTCATGAAACAGCAGAGGGAGCACCCCCCTATCCACATCGACGGGACAGCAGTGGAGAAGGTGGAAAGTTTTAGGTTCCTCGGCATACATATCACTGACAAACTAAAGTGGTCCACCAGTGTGGTGAAGAAGGTGCAACTTCAACTTCAAGGCTGAAGAAATTTGCCTTGTCATCTAAAACCCTCACAAACCTTTTCAGATGCACTATTGAGAGCATCCTGTCGGGCTGCATCACCGCCTGGTACGGCAACTGCACCACCCACAACCGCAGGGCTCTCCAGAGGGTGGTGCGATCTGCACCAGTCACTTTAATAATGTCACTTTAATAATGTTTGCATATCTTGCATTAATCATCTCATACGTATATATATGTATATATTGTATTCTATACTATATCTTAGTCTATGCTGCGCTGACATTGCTCGTCCATATATATATATATATATATATATATATATATAATATTCTTAAACTCCATTCCTTTACTTAGATTTGTGTGTATTAGGTATTTGTTGTGAAATTGTTAGATATTACTTGTTAGATATTGCTGCACTGTCGGAACTGGAAGCACAAGCATTTCGCTATACCCGCAATAAAAACCGCTAGACACATGTATGTGACCAATACAATTTGATTTGATCTGTTACCATGACAAACTGTCCATATGCTGTCCATAACGATTTCAGAAACAAACAGATTTCAAACAACACAGATTACCCTCAGCTCCAGCTAAATTAGAAACATATTTTCTTGCCGTTCAGAATATTTTAGCATGAAGATACTGAACATTTCATAATTTATGGAAATAATCATCTAAATCTGATACTCAACTAGAGAAAGGATCTAAGGATCTGTATTTGCCATTGGCAGGAAGTGAAGGAAATGTGTAGTTTGGTTTATGATGTGTATGAATGGACACTGTTCTTGGTTGCGTATAGCAAGTGTTACTTTGGTGTTGAATTGTGTGCCGTAGTGTAGTTCTGGGTTTGTGGATAACATAATCAAAGGTTGCGGTAATGGATAGGACTTGTGTAGTTGTGTGGGTTTTGTGATTATGTAGATCTGTGGCTGTGTACTTGACCATATGATTGTATTTAGTTCTGTGGTTGCGGATCGGATATGGTCGCAACGCTTACTGCTTAGTTCTGTGGTTGTGTACATGGTTGCTCATGTTCTCCCTCTCTTTGTGTGTGTGTGTGTGTAGGTGTGTTTGCATGTGCGTGAATATTGTACATTTTACACACATATAGTATGTTGTTTGAACCCAGAGACACAGTGTGGGAAATCCCTATGCGAAGGGAAAGGAGGCAGAGCACAGCTGCCCTCTCATCACATGCCCTGAATGTAGAGCAGTCTGAATGCCGTCTGGCTCTGCCAACAAAGCATGCCACAATTTTATGGGCTTGTATATACGTGTGGTTCACCCATGATCCTAAAGCCGGTCTCTTAACATCTCTTCCACAGCCCAGACAGTCCTTTCCCTTTTCTCTATCTTTGTCTGTCTCTCTCTCCCACAGAAAGTCCTACAGCGCTTACTAAACACACCATGTCATAATGTAGGAGGCTGAGCTTCTCTTCAACTCAAAGATATTGCTTTTGACATTTAAATTAGGCCAATATGAATAGTTGGCTAGGCCGAGACCGTTTTGGAAGAGTCTGTAAATACTTGGTGTGTCAGGATAATTCCTTTACTTTCAATCTGACCAGACAGAACCATTCGGTCGTTCCAATTTCTAACGGTTGTGTATTATTGAAACCGTACGACGGGTCAAATAGTCTGTCATTACACTGGTGTACCAACATTTGACTTTGAAAGTACTAAACCAATTTGACACTTAATTCTACTGCCGATCAGGATAACAATATTACACTAGATCAGCATTTGATAAATATTGCGATACAGAATGAGAAAAAAAATCACGTTTTGCTTCTTCCTAAAAACCTGATGCTCAAGGCCACGAGTGCTGAGCCAAATAGGTCTAGGTTAATGAGCTCAATTGATGATATTTTAATGACGCTCAATCAATGGCAATACATCAAGGAGACAATGGTGTTGATTGATCAGCTCTTTAGGGATTAAGCACGATCCATTATCATTAGTCATTACTGCATTCAGTCATTCAGTGTGTACATCTCTTTGCTAATCATCAGGTTTGATCGTTAGGAGGACAGGGATAGAGGTACTCACCGCTCTCAAACTTGCAGTTGGTCAGGTTGATCCACAGTCATCTGAAAGAGAAGAAACAGACAGACCGAGGGGCAGATAGGTGCATTCTGACCATCCGCGACTAAACAATGACCGTTCCCGACTAAACACTGACCGTCCCCGACTAAACACTGACCGTCCCCGACTAAACACTGACCGTCCCCGACTAAACACTGACCGTCCCCGACTAAACACTGACCGTCCCCGACTAAACACTGACAGTCTCTGACTAAACACTGACTAAACACTGACCGTCCCCGACGAAACACTGACCGTCCCCGACTAAACACTGACCGTCCCCGACTAAACACTGACCGTCCGCGACGAAACAATGACCGTCCCCGACTAAACACTGACCGTCCCCGACTAAACGCTGACCGTCCCCGACTAAACACTGACCGTCCCCGACTAAACACTGACCGTCCCCGACTAAACACTGACCGTCCCCGACTAAACACTGACAGTCTCTGACTAAACACTGACCGTCTCTGACTAAACACTGACAGTCTCTGACTAAACACTGACTAAACACTGACCGTCCCCGACTAAACACTGACAGTCTCTGACTAAACACTGACTAAACACTGACCGTCCCCGACTAAACACTGACCGTCCCCGACTAAACACTGACAGTCCCCGACTAAACACTGACCGTCTCTGACTAAACAGTGCCCTGCTAATGCCAAGTTTAACTGAATTTCCATTCACAATATTGAAATGTTTTCTCCAAACATCCAGATTTGAGTGGGATGTACTGCATTGACTATAAATCCTTGTAATAATAATGTATGGTTCCATCAAACATATGGTTTCATTGGGACGGCTTTCTACATTGATTGTAAATTGTGCTTCAAGTCAAACACATTGCTAGCCAAGCTTTTACAATAAGATCCAGCTATACTGAGCTGCTCAGTGTCAGCAGCATGTCATTTCTGTAAAGGCCTGAGTTCCCCAGTGCCTACTAACAGGAAGCACAGTGCACCAAAGGCCCCTCCTTCCATTTATCCCCCTCTCCCTTCCCCTGGTTACTGAGCCAAGATCCTAGACATACACATCATTGGCCAATACAGGAGTCTGATTCATACTAGTGTTACTACCACCACCTACTGGCTACTGGTCTACGGAGCACCATGCTCACCCACACTGCCAAAGCTCACACCTCATAGCAAGCAGTGCTAGCTAGAGGCTGCTAAACCGCAAAGCCACATTCATGTTTTCAACGTGCCCAAAAGTCAACCTCATGTGCATATACATAAACAAAAACATAAATAAACAAACAAACAAATACATAAATGACAACGTAAATAAATAAAGAAATGTACTGAACCAACCACTCTCTTTTAATAAGAGTCTAAATTAAATTGTCAGGTGTATCATATTGTGACTGGTCCTCATAAAAAATCATGCACCCTGACAATAATTAAGAGCAGGGCAATTTGACTTCCCGCCGTTGGAAAAGACAGACTCTTAAAAGGTACTGGTCTTGTAAACAGCATCTGAGAGCTCATTTTAAGGACCTGTATAGTTCACATGGCGCTTATTACTAGTTTCTGAACTGTTAAGCCTTCTCCTATCCCAGTAAAAAAAAAAAAAAAGGGGGTGTGCCAAACTGTGCAGTAAAGAAATCCGCCATAAACTGTCCTTCGCTCTGCTCTCTCAGAGTCCTTCATCGGCTCCTGAATGTCATACGGTATGCAAGATATTTTAACGAGGAGATCAACTGGGTGGTGTGCCGTGGTGGGTACAATGTTGACAACCAGGGTCTGGGTAAAAAAAACACATTGCCTTATACATGATATAATTTTAACTACCAATACTGTTTCTATCATTATTATTATCATCAATGTACATAGAAATACTAAACGATTATAACAGTATTCGGTATGCAGTAATAACATAAACCAATAAATGGGATGGTCCTTGCATTCTGGTCGTTGCTTTTAGGAGCCCAGCTCACTCTGGGGTGTCTCCATTTGCCACCACCACCTGACACCCCTACTCAACCACCTGTACTACCCAGCAGCACCTAATCCTATTTGGATCTCCGACCCTCAATGTTGGGCAGCAGACATCAAAAAGATCCTCTTGTTTACCCCTTGTTTGTGGGGTTGTGGCCCCATAGCCGCAGCTTTCGTCGCCTTTGCGGTTTGTGGGCGTGCCGAGGGACCTTGGGGGGCCTCTGGAGGGGAAAGAGTAGGACGAGAGGCCTGGTTTTATGGACAGGTACTGTAACCGGAGAGCTGTGCTCCTGGCTGCTGCAGCGTCGCCCACTGTCTTTACAGACAGGCAGCTGCTCATAACCAGCCCGACGCTGCCTCCAGGCCCCACCCCCCCTGTGCCACCTCCCTCCCTTCCAACCCCCTAATACATTTCTCCCAGCATCCCCCTCAGACAAGGCTCAGGCTGCCCCTTGGGAGCCAAATGGGCTGCCAGCACTGCCACATTTATGACATAAGTAATGTGTGTGTGTGTGTGTGTGTGTGTGACCACGTTCATCCAATCACAAAAGGATTAGGAAGAAAATGGAGCCTTGAGGTACCTCTTCTTCCTCTTTTTCTTCTACCTGATGAGTGCCACTCATGGAGGGACATTTGGAGTGTTGGGCTCTTGTCCCTGCTGACCACCATGTGCCTTGTTGGTCCCAGGGGATTCACACGATGATGATGGAGACGTATCCTCATCTAGGACATCCTCAGGAGGCCTCATCCTATTGAATGCAAGAGGAACCAAAATTAAATCATGTTTTCAATCTATAGGCATATATACAGTACCAGTCAAAAGTTTGGACACACCTACTCATTACAGTGTTTTTCTTTATTTTGACTATGTTCTGCATTGTATAACAATAGTGAAGACATCAAAACTATGAAATAACACATATGGAGTCATGTAGTAACCAAAAAAGTGTTAAACAAATTGGTATTTTACCAAATAGGGCTATCTTCTGTATCCCACCCCTACCTTGTCACAACAACTGATTGGCTCAAACGCATTAAGGAAAGAATTTCCACAAATTAACTTTTAACAAGGCACACCTGTTAATTGAAATGCATTCCAGGTGACTACTTCGCGAAGCTGGTTGAGAGAATGCCAAGAGTGTGCAAACCTGTCATCAAGGGAATACTTTGAAGAATCTGAAATATTAAATATGTTTTGATTTGTTTAACACTTTTTTGGTTACTATATGATTCCATGTGTTATTTCATAGTTTTGATGTCTTCACTATTATTCTACAATGTAGAAAATAGCAAAAATAAAGAAAAACCCTGGATTGAGTAGGTGTGTCCAAACTTTTGTCTGGTATGTAAGTATATATATATATATATATATATATATTCGGCATTTGTTCAAAAATATTTACATTCAAGACCAATATAAAATCTTAGTTGGTCCCCATTTGAGAAAGTAGGAAATTGTATGTGCTTTGAATTAAAAGCATTGCGGGTGTTCTGGGAATTAATCATTATCAAACTACCAGAATAAACACTGAACAACCACATCTCTGCTACCAGTGTTAACTGCTGTGTCAGTGTCAACTGGCTCCAGACACAGAGTCCGCTTCTGGGCAACATGTCAGCATAGCAGTAGTAAACACGTTCACCTCTAGGAAGAGAATAGTAGAGATGATGTATTCTACTAACCAACACCCCTGTGAATGTAAACAGTGAGGAGTACCCACATGGCTAACCACGGGGACACCTGAGCTAAGTAGGGCAGACAGTAAATAGCTCAGATTACGAGTGTGGGCTCATCAAAGCACTGAGGTTAACCAAGAGGGTTACTATGAAAGTCCCAGGTAGGTAACTGGCGACCATGCAGGTGGATGGGAGCTGAGACACCCAACCTGGGTAGACTGGGATATCCAACCTGGCTGGATACCATAGCAACATAACCACCTTGTCTGGTCCTTATTCATCTGGTTCCACGGATGGACTGTTTGAACCCAGGTAAGGTGACAACAGCCCTCTAACTAAAAGCACAAGCTGAGGTGTGGAAACGGGTGTGTGTAACTGATAGCCTACCTGGCATTCCTTACAGCACTGCTCAAATATGACCACACTGGTCTGGTACTATTCTCTTACCACACTTCCGCTCTCACGGTGGAACAGCTATGGGGCAAAACTGAATTATAACGCAGCTGTACTTTACATGTGTCAAGTGTATGCCTACTCTGTCCCAAAAAACACAGAATGATTCTGTTAGATTGTCAGAACCATAGCCTACACATATCAGTAAGCTACTCTACAACCATAAAATGCATGACATAGCTAGCTCATCTTTGACATTCTGTGTAAGTTACAGACAAACTGGCATGAGGGAAATGGAGGGAAACGTGAGGGCACAACTCTGTAATGTTAGCTACCCTACAGTAGACAGTAACGCAGCATACTTAAAACATTTATAATTTCAACATCAAACTATGCCACTGTGGACCAACTTCCACCCATTCTAGCTAGCCATTATTGACTGTCTGTCATTAGCGTTAAATATGATTTTTTTTTTTTATATATACCGATACCGAATGATTCTTCGCCACAGGTCAGCAGGCATGATGCTCCAGACCGAAGGAACGTCGTCTTTTGTTTGGTCTAGCACAGAGACTTTTCAACCAACCTTAACAATTTCTTCCAAACATGTATCTTCTAAAATGTCTGTGTCCAGTTACAGGTGGTGCGTTTGAATTTGAAGTAATGAAGTAATCCAACAATGTGTACACGCCATCTTTCAAATCTTCTCTCATTGATCGAGACAGGTGAGTGTCTCGATCTGCGGCACTTTGGGGTGGACACCTGTCTTAATCAATGAGAGAAGATTTGAAATAGACAAGATGGAGGTGTACACATTGTTGGATTAATTCATGGAGCATTTTCTAAATTCAAACATACCACATGCAACTGGACACAGATATTTTGAAGGATACATGTTTGACTGAATCGAGAACAAAGATATCAGCAAGTTAAGGTTGGTCTAAAATTCTCTGTGCAACCAGTGCCTAACCTATAACTCCCGGTAATAAATACCAAACATCTTTGGTTAAATGACATTATACGGTGTAACAATCTGTAGCTAAGCTGTAGCCTAACGCATCAGCTCAATTTCTATATTCTCTATGATTCTATCTATTCAACTGGTCACGGAAAGCTATAGGCCTACTGGGTGTGCAAGCTTTTGTTCCAGACCTGATTCATCATCTTACTGTTGACTAGAGGGGTTCAATTTGAATTGAATGCAGTAAATTCAGGAAGTCATTTTAATTTAAAATTCTAAAATGAAAAAAACATTTGAAATAAATAACTTTTACTTCTCAGTTTATTGAGAAGTCATTTTGAATTGTTATTCAAGCTTACTTCCTGAATTGACTGCCTTCAATTTGAATTGGTAGGCCGCCCTGGTTCACCAGACTGAAGACCATGAGTGACCCAAAAATCAAGATAAACACTATCATTCAGTTCACTGTGCACATTATGCTCCCTGGATCAGTCTCACCTTTTCCTCCCTAAGACCTAGTAAGCCTATTTACTCAATGTGGATGGGCGCTGGGCGCTGTCCTGCTATATCCCCATAGAGCACTGGTAGTTTAGATATAATCTTGCTTTCACCCAGAACGTTTGGAGAGATACTTTTGGACACAACAGCTAGCAGTGAGTGGACTTTTTCATGGTAGGCCGTCATTGTAAATGAGAATTTGTTTTTAACTGACTTGCCTAGTTAAATAAAGGTTAAATAAAATAAATGCAATAAATGTTCAGTATCATAGTAACACATTAACACCCCAAGGGGGCAGGTGGTGTGAGTGTAGCCTACACCAGCTGTTTCTTCTGTGAGTTGGCCATGGCCCCAGTTGGAACCAATGGATGGTGGGTGGTGGCTGCTCAATAGGTCGGCCTGCTAAGGATGGACTGCTTTGCGTCAGTGCTGTTTCAGCCACACATATGCTATTTGAGTGACTGACTGCTTGGTTGGGTTTACAGCACACCCATTGTCTGAACTATGGGGATGGCTTCTATATCAGCCTACATGACATAGCCACTACAGTCTACTTCCTCCCCCCATCAGTACTCTCCTCTGACTGATCCTGTCAGATATCTAGCTGTTGGGTGGCCATTTTCCTTCCTCGCCCTGAACAGGGCCTATAAATCAGCTGATCCCCTCCTCCACCTCCTCCCCCTACCCTTTCACGCATTCAATTAATCCAAATGATTTCTACAGGAAATCTGATGAACCAATCAATTCACCTGCACATTTCAATACCCCTGCAGATCCATCGAGTGCCTCTGTGGCTGTAACTGCATGGCTCCATCGCTCTTGTAAAAACATTATTAATTGCCACGCGAGCTAGGCCATCCATCTTTCTCCGTCCGTCCGTCCGTCCGTCCATCCGCCCGACACGGCCCCGACAGGCAGCACAGAAAAGGCTGAATGTGTAATAATGTGCTCTGGCGACAGGCCGCGCCTACTACTACGTCCCTTTTAAACCTATTAAAACAGCTAGCAGCTAAAGGGCCGCTCCTCTCCTCTCTCTCTCGCCATGCAGGGCCCAGTGTGATGCTACTGACACTGGGAGACAATGGTGTGGGCAGGAGGTGGGGTAATTTCAAAAGACTCGTCGGCCTCTAGACTCTGCACCTATCGATCGCTCTGATGTGTGTGTGTGTGTGTGTGTGTGTGGGGGGGGGGGGGGCTTTGGTTGTAGCTACGGTAACCTACCACCACCCCCCCATGACTCACTGTAACCCGTGTGCCTGCCATTGTCTGCTAGAAACTTCCCTCCTTCCCTCTGCTGAATAAATGGAGTAACAAACTGCTCCAGTTGTTTTGTGGTAGTTCAGTGCTTGTCTTTGGACAGTTATGTACTGTGTATCTGGTGAATATTATAACTTAATGACTGTCTTTGTCAGAGACAGCTGTGGCACCACCTTTCTTCCATTTTACACGTCTAAAGCCACATCACCAGCAGATGGTCAGTGGGGAAGAGAGAACCCTGGACCTCTACCCTCCCCCTCATCCACACACCAACCTCCACGTATCCCACCTCACAAAGCTGGTCAGTGTCCATCAAGGTCTGGACAAGCCCCACTCACTATAAAGCCATTGCATGAAAACACTAGCAATCATGGATATATCTGAAAGTCTATATGTTGAATCTGTGACACTTTGGGACAGTGTTTAGAAACTTGATCTAAAATCTATAGATCTACAACCTTCCCTATAAAGGCCTGATGAAGCAGATTCGTGCTCTTTGGTATAGTGTAGAACATAGCCTAGAGAATTGGTTCTAACATAATTTCCTCACTCAGCCAGCTAATTAAACCAGCGGCGCATCAGCAGTTAGCACTTAGTCATAATGACAATCATAACCCTTCTGTAGTCTCGGCAGAGTAGTCTACAGGGTTTTACATTCACAGTGAATGGGCACAATAAGCATCCATTCATTCACCCAGTGGATGAATGAGGGATCAGGGTCCATGTTCTGTGTTTGTGTGGTTCTACAAACACAAATCCAATGGTCAGCGGGCCAGTCGGACACATTGCGTTTTAATATCAGCCTGCTGAGAGATTGCCCTGTTTCAGAGCGCTAATCAATTAGCATGCTCTCGTTTGTCACAGCCCGTGCCCAGAGAAATAAGCTTCAGTCGCCTGTTAAGAGTATATTGATTTTACACTTGCCACAGTCAAGGCATATTGTTGATGGTGCGTGTCGTAGGGGTGGTGAGGGGAGGGAGGGAGGTTGTTGTGGTCTTTAAAGAGCTTGCATGTGATTCAGTACACCGCCCACTCCCCTACTCCCTCCCGTCTTGCAATTTATTAGCGACTTCAGCCCTAACCCAGAAGATCCTTTGACACAAGCAACTGAAAACAATTTTCACAGCCAGGCCCACTTTTTCCAATACCTCAGGCCACGTTGTGCTGCTCCGGCTGTGGTTATAGGGTTAGGGTTAGGGTTAGGCCAGGCCCAGCCAATCAGAATTATTTTTTTCCCCACAAAAGGGGCTTATCACAGACAGAAATACCCCCCCCCCCCCCAGTTTCATCAGCTGTCCAGGTGGCTGGTCTCACATGATCCCGTAGGTGAAGAAGCCAGATGTGGAGGTCTTTGCCTAGCGTACACATGTTGTGAGGCTGGTTGGACGTACAGCCAAATTCTCTAAAACGACATTGGAGGTGGCTTATGGTAGATAAATTAACATTAGATTCTCTGGCAACAGCTCTGGTGGACATTCCTGCAGTCACAGCATGCCAATTGCACGCTCCCTCAAATCTTGAGACATCTGTGGCAATGTGTTGTGTGACAAAACTGCACATTGTAGAGTGGTCTTTTATTGTCCCCTGCACAAGGTGCAAATGTGTAATGATCATGTTGTTTAATCAGCTTCTTGATATTCCATAACTGTCAGGTGGATGGATTATCTTGGCAAAGGAGAAATGCTCACTCACAGGGATGTAAACCAATTTGTGCACAACATGTTCGAGAAATAAGCTTTTTGTGCGTATCGAACATTTCTGGGATCTTTTTTTTCAGCTCATGAAATATGGGACCAACACTTTACATGATGCATTTATATTTTTGCTCAGTATTGTCCCATCACCGACAAAATCCCAACCGTAGTTCTACATTGCTTATGACACTTTGAGATGGTTATTCTGTTGAGAGGGAATAAAAAGGATTCATGTACATATGATCAAATTGCCTGGCACTACTTCTATATATTGTGATATGGATAAGTGTAATCATTATTTTCTGTGATATATGAAAACTCTTTTATATTTTTTGCTTCAGAGGATAAAAAAAACCCAAATGGCTTCATAAATTGACACCCACTGCCATTGGTTACAACATAAACGCAACCCATACCATATTATCCGCCTATCAACATCCTCTGTTGTCTCCATCTGCGCTGTGGGCTCAGGTGCCAGGCTTCAAACACAGCTGCCCTTTGACCTCATCGACGGATTACCTCACCACCCAACTGTTTTGCTTAGGAGGGTCAGTGTTATGTCGTTTTTCATCCTCCGTTCACTGCATTGTCATGGAAATCATGTCTACATGGTCGCAGCAGCAGCGTGATCACAGTGAACGAGCCTCAATTTCTGGCCAAAATTGGATATATCTCACAACCGTATGGGCTCATGAGAGATGGGCTGTAATATATTGTTAATTAAAACAGCCGTAGTGGGCATCATGGAAGGCCCAGTGGAGGCTTCCATTTTAACCAATGGAGGCTTCCGTTTCAACCAGAACCAATGAAGGCTTCCATTCCAACCCAATAGGCTAATAATTCAAATATGTATGGTTCTATATTGGCTATGACAGGTAATCACTATTTTTCTCTCCCCTTTTTTTAATCACACACACACACACACGGATGTCAGCTGTCTGGTATTTCACTCTTGCAGCTTGGCTTAGCCTTTGTGTGTGTGTGTGTGTGTGTGTGTGTGTGTGTGTGTGTGTGTATAGGTCCAGTAGGAAACACAGGGGTTTTGCCTCCCAGCCTCTGGTCTCAGTCCGTCCTGCCCATGTGTGTGGCGACCAGGGTGGGCCTGATGGAAACTTGACACCCTGGCCCCATGTGAGACCCATCTCCCCCTTTCCGATTATAGGAAAAGTCCCCCTAGCTGCAGCTGTCTCAGCCCCCCACCTCCAACACATGTACACACACACACACACACACACCCATAGTCCACAACACAACACTACACCTCACCACATGACCATATAAAGACACCAAAACACAAACAACAAAACCACCTCTTTACTACTCCTCCCAGCCATTATGAAGAACAGAATCTGCCCCCCCCCCCCCCATATCTCCTCAATCTCATCCACCATCAACCACTCCAACTCTCTCTCTTTCACACACATGCACATGCATGCACGCACGTCCACAGACACACACACACACACAAAAACACACACTAAGCTGGTTAGGAAACTATACACGTCTGAGTGTGGGTTTATCGGCATCCGTGTGGACAACAGCCGTCAGCCCGTAAAACCCTCTCAGAGCCTCCAACTGCCCCACAATGGAGACCTATTAGACTTTTTATCACGTCTATGCCGGGGGTTTTGAGGAAGAGGGGAATCTCACAACCCCCAAAATGGCTGCCCAACGACCAATAGTGCCCACTGTTGTGACAACATGATTGGTGTGGCTTTTCTATGGTTTTTATACATTCATTGAATTGTGTTTCTAATTTACAATAACTCGCATGAAGCTGCGTAGTGAGTAGCGACACCGTGCAGTGATTGTTGTGTGGTGCGCTAACTTTGACTTTAGCGTGTAGTTCTCACCCTTTGACGTCAAGCTGGCACTGTGGAGAGCTGTGAGATAGCCAACATACCCGCAGAAGCCAAAGCTGCTGGATTGAAGTTTTGACACTGGTTCAGCCCCATGCTGATCTGACTGCAGCCACTAAATTAAGAGCTCCCCCTCGAGCCGTCAGAAGGGGAAAGGATCAGCTCTGGAGGATTTGGATGGCAAGAAATAGTTGGAAGTTGGATTCCATAAACATCTCCTCGTGCAAGTAGCCTTTAGTGGCCATGATATATCTGTAGTTGTAAAGGATTGCAATTCGAAGTTGCTTGAATACAGTGTGTCCGGTCAAGTCACAATTCAGGGATATCACCTAGTCATATTCAACAATCAAGGTGTATTTTTCAAAAGTTTAAATTGTCACTGACACCTTGAGAGAGTCTCATTTTCCCCCCTCTAGTGAGCAGGTTCGTCATTCACAAGCTACAGGAAAGTATATTCAGAACCCACTTCCCTCACAACCCCATGTGACCAGGAGAATTTGTAATATTAATAGAAATCTAACTGAACTTGTTTTAAAGATCTCAAATCTGGACGATCATGACCTGACTGCTCAATTCTCTGCGTCCAGTGCATTATCTGTATGATTGAATCACACATTACACATGGATATACAGCTATTGTCAGTGCGGTAGACTTAACTGGTAGCCCACTCTGTGTGAGAATGTCTGGATGAATATGTTGGATTATTGATGAGCAATGAATATGAAACATCCTAATGATGAGCTATGATGGATGAACTGCCACCTGGCTTTTCCCGTTAACGCATAGTTTATAGCTCGGTATTTCGAAATAGATTGAGGCTGAGCATTTTTTCATTCAGATTCAGTTATAAGCGAGGGGTTTCATACAACTAAGTAGACTGAAAGTGAAAGTGAAAAAAGCTATTTAGAATTCATTTTTTCAAAACCAGACCGGACCACTGAGAAGATAGTGCCACCTGATGGTCTGAATTAGCACATTACACCCCTTCAGAATTAAAACGCTTGAAACGCAATGGAGCCAATCTCAATAACTACCGGAATAGTGTAAACGTGAGATGAAATGTGGATTAGATGGGATATTACGGCAGTCTGACTTCTAGTGAATTATTAGGGATTCTCATGGATTCTTTCCACATCTCTATAATATAAATGCAATCCCCCGCCCTTTTGTATGTCGCTCCTCTTCCCCCCAACAGCATGCAGACGGACTCTGTGCTTCTCCCACTGCAGCTTGTAAAGGCGCCATAATTTATTGCTCTTGTCATCTGTAAAACATATCAAATCTACCTCCTGCTGAAGTGAAGCAGCTTCGCATAAGAATAGGATTTGTCTCGCTGTATCAGTGCAGGACGAACCCAAAAAACAAGGGAAGACAGAAAATGTGTCGGTCTCAATATATGCCTACGTTTTTATGATATTCTGTATAATTAGGAATATATTATGGATGATCTACTCTTGCATCCTCTTACAGGGGTTATGACTGTATTGAATGAGAAGCTGGCCATGTCCATATCTAGATGCTTTGAATGTTCATGGTGAATGTTGAAAAGGTCAGTTCCTTTGTTCTTATCTGCCATAAATGTTGTCTCACTAAATGTTGTCTCACTAAAATTGTCATGAGAGGAAATAATACATAATAAATCACAAAAATTCAGCTAAAATGCAGCAATTAGTCCTCAATCATTTGAAAATACAAGCAGAAGCACATAAATGTTACAAATGTCATATATCTAACTAGGCAAGTCAGTTAAGAACAAATTATTATTTACAATGATGGCCTACCAGGGGCAATTGTGCGCTGCTCTATAGTACTCCTAATCACGGCCGGATGTGATTCAGCCTTGATTCGAAACAGGGACTGTAGTGACACGTCTTGTAGTGAGATGCTGTGCCTTAGACCGCTGTGCCACTCGAAAGCTCAACCTGTCTTGCAAATAGTGAATGATTTCATACCAATCCTTTAACAAAAAGGGGGAATCAGATTTCAATATCAATTACATCTGAATCTGTTTTTATGTGTCAGCATGAGCTTGTTCAAAGTATTCCCACCAAATGAGGGTTTGCATTAATTAGTTCTACATCTTGCTGCACTACATCTTGCTGCACTACATCTTTCTGCACTGCATCGTGCTGTATTACATCTTGCTGCACTACATTTTGCTGCATGGTGAACTGTATCTAACAGTTTCAAGATACATCCAGAATCCTGACATCTGTAAATAGTAATGGAGTAACTTTATAGCGATAATGTTGGCATTTGACCAAATCTTTTCTCTTAGAAGTTTCAGATTTGATATTCACGGCTGTCAATGCCACTTTTGGCTACAGCAGTGCTACAGTTGTTACACATTCTTTGGTTATTGTCCAATGGCAGTAAGGGTTATTAGAGCATGACCAACCACAGAGGAGCAGCAAAGAGGTTGATTAATTACAAGACTCTCACTTGTGGTGTATCAACATGGCATCAATGAGTGACAGATGATTGGACACACGCATCTCAATAGACTTCGTCTCCTCTTCTTCATCTGCACTGATCTGAAACTCCAGGATACTGTAGGTGAAAGCAATATAGCGGGTGAAAGAGGAGGCATCCTGGTTTAAAGTGAAGGTGGAGGGTGCAGAAGGGTGGTGGTGGTGAAGTGGGGTAGGAAGGAGAAGGAGAGAGATTTTAGGGCTGATTTATACTCTCGCTATAATCCAGCGAGGCCCATGTTCAGAGCGGCAGTTAAAATGATATAGACGTCTTGACATGGAGAGAAGAAAAGGTCTGACAGCTCCGGTCATCGGGGAGAAGAGACTCAGAGTTCACCATCAGGGCTGAAAGTATGCAGGTATATTGCATTCCCGCTCATAATAACCTTTCACTCGAACAGGCTCCAGTTCAGCATAGGAAGGGTGAATTATGAGGACACATACAGATGGACACACACCACCAGTGGCTCAAATTGATAGTAGTGTACAGGCAGATTGTCACCAACAGGTGGAGACAAAGCTCTTATCAATTGAGTGGATGGAGCTAACATTTCTGGGATAATTTAGTTTCTACCTGGAACTACTTGTTGATGAAATAATATATGGACAGGGAAGGACAAGAGTGAAGTGACTTATTGGCAAAAGCCATGAAATCGAAGGGTTGCATCATATTTACTGACAGTGTTGGCGGAGCTACACTGATAATCTAGTTTACCAAGCCACCAATTACTTCACACTGGAAGAAGATACGCTACACTAAAGCTACCCTTAAGAAAAATATAGTTTACTTAATTAAAGCTATTTTGAAAAGGTAACAAGATGACTAGCATGATTTTGTAATTACATTGTTTGTATACCAACCAGGACCAATGTTGATGACTATTCACTACTGAATACAGGCTTACATTAGGAGTAAAAGAAAACATCATACTGGATGTCAATCTGAAATGTCATAGACTATACATTGCATATGTTAACAGAATGTGTAATTAAGCCTATTAAACACATAAACAATGTTTCAAGTGAGAATTAGGCATGTCTGATGCAAAAAGATCAAGGAAATGATTGCCTACTTCACCCATATTTGTATTTTTTCAAAAAGAGTAGGCCTAGTGGGTAGTTCCAGTAGTTAGCTACACCGATATATGGCAAAAAAGTAAAGGACTTTAATTTAGTTCAACTACCACCAAGCTATTGTAAAATGTAGTTGAACTACACTACCGGTCAAAAGTTTTAAAACACCTACTTATTTAAGGGGTTTTCTTTATTGTAGAATAATAGTGAATACATCAAAACTATGAAATAACACATATGGAATTATGTGGTAACCAAAGAAGTGTTAAACAAAGTGTTAAACAAATCAAAATATATTTTGAGATTCTTCAAAAAGCCACCCTTTGCCTTGATGACAGCTTTGCACACGCTTGGCATTCTCTCAACCAGATTCATGAGGTAGTCACCTGGAATGCATTTAAATTAACAGGTGTGCCTTCTTAAAAGTTAATTGATGGAATTTCTTTCCTTCTTAATGCGTTTGAGCCAATCAGTTGTGTTGTGACAAGGTAGGGGGTATACAGAACATAGCACTATTTGGTAAAAGACCAAGTACACATTATGGCAAGAACAGCTCAAATAAGCAAAGCGAAACGACAGTCCATCATTACTTTAAGATGTGAAGGTAAGTCAATACGGAACATTTCAAGACATTTTTGCAGTCACAAAAACCATCAAGCGCTATGATGAAACTGGCTCTCATGAGAATCGCCACAGGAATGGAAGACCCAGAGTTACCTCTGCTGTAGAGGATAAGTTCATTAGCGCTACTAGCTTCAGAAATTGCAGCCCAAATAAATGCTTCACAGAGTTCAAGGAACAGACACGTCTCAACATCAAATGTTCAGAGGAGACTGTGTGAATCAGGCCTTCATGGTTGAATTGCTGCAAAGAAACCACTAAGAAGAAAATACTTGCTTGGCCAAGAAACACGAGCAATGGACATTAGGTCTGGAGTCCAAATTGGAGATTTTTGGTTCCAACTGCCGTGTCTTTGTGAGACACGGTGTGGATGAACGGATGATCTCCGAATGTGTATTTCCCACCGTAAAGCGTGGAGGACGAGGTGTTATGGTGTGGGGGTGACACTGTCTGTGATTTATTTAGAATTCAAGGCACACTTCACCAGCATGGCTACCACAGCATTCTGCAGCGATATGCAATCCCATCTGGTTTGGGCTTAGTGGGACTATCATTTGTTTTTTGACAGGACAATGACCTAACACATCTCCAGGCTGTGTAAAGGCTATTTCACCAAGAAGGAAAGTGATAGAGCGCTGCATCAGATGACCTGGCCTCCACAATCCCCCGATCTCAACCAAGGGAGTCTGTTGCATCCCGCAATGTGTGTGATGTTTAGTGTGGCATTATGTTTTACATTTTTACACTTAGGTTACAAACAATCTGCCATCTGTCAATGATGGATTTACAGTGGTGGGGTGTTGGACTGATCTTGTTGATCTACAAACAGACAAAATTATGAAAACGCTGCTGGCAGCGGAATCCAACTGTACTTTGCACAAAGTCCTGCGCACATACCACCATTATGTGAAATGTCACACTAGGAAAAATAAGACTCTTGATTTGTGCTATGGGACAATACCAAATGCGTTCTCTGCCACCACCACACCACAATGTTGTCTACCTTAGGCCAACCTACTGTCGCCCCTTGGAGAGGGAGAAACCCACAGTTAAAACTGTCCAGATCTGAAAGGACAACAGTAAAACTTGTCTCCAGGGGTGTTTTGACTGTCCCACCTGCTACCGTCCCACCTGACCAACATCCAGTGAAAGTGCATTGCGCCAAATTCAAACAACAGAAATATCATAATTCAAATTCCTCAAACATACAAGTATTATACACAATTTTAAAGATACACTTCTTGTTAATCCAACCACAGTGTCCGATTTCAAAAAGGCTTTACGGTGAAAGCATACATTACGATTATCTGAGGACAGCGCCTAGTCACAAAAAACATACAGCCATTTTCCAGCCAAAGAGAGGAGTCACAAAAAGCAGAAATAGAGAAAATTTATCAATAACCTTTGATGATCTTCATCAGATGGCACTCATAGGACTTCATGTTACACAATACATGTATGTTTTGTTCGATCAAGTTAATATTTATATCCAAAAATCTTACTTTACATTGGCTCGTTATGTTCAGTAATGTTTTGCCTCCAAAACATCCAGTGATTTTGCAGAGAGCCACATCAATTTACAGAAATACTCATCATAAACATTGATGAAAGATACAAGTGTTTTACATAGAATTAAAGATAAACTTCTCCTTAATGCAACCGCTGTTGCAGATTTCAGATTTCAAAAGCTTTACGGCAAAAGCACACCATGCGATTATCTGAGTACAGCACTCAGCCACCAAAACAAGCCATACAGATACCCATCATGTTGTGGAGTCAACAAAAGTCGGAAATAGCATTATAAATATTAACTTACCTTTGATCTTCATCGGAATGCACTCCTAGGAATCCCAGTTCCACAATAAATGTTCGTTTTGTTCAATAAAGTCCATCTTTATGTCCAAATACCTCCTTTTTGTTTGCGCGTTTAGTTCACTAATCCAAATTCACAAGGCGCGGGCACTAAGTCCAGACAAAAAGTCAAAAAGTTCCATTACAGTTCATAGAAACATGTCAAACAATGTGTATATAATCAATATTTAGGATGTTTTTATCATAAATCTTCAATAATGTTTCAACCTGACAATTCTTTTGTCATAAGAAAGGAAAGGAAAGGGAACAGAGCTCGTGGTCACGTCCGCGCGCGATAAACAACTCATAGCTCATCTGACCTTCAGTCTACTGTGACTGGTCTTATTCTCTCCCCTTTCACAATAGAAGCCTTAAACAACATTCTAAAGACTGTTGACATCTAGTGGAAGCCTTAGGAAGTGCAATTTGACCCCATTTACACTGGTTAGGCAATCACCTCAGATTTCCCACTTCCTGTTTGGATTTTTCTCAGGTTTTTGCCTGCCATATGAGTTCTGTTATACTCACAGACATCATTCAAACAGTTTTAGAAACTTCAGAATGTTTTATATCCAAATATACTAATAATATGCATATATGCATATCCAGGCAGTTTACTCTGGGCACGCTTTTCATCCTGACGTGATAAATACTGCCCCCTATCCCAAAGACGTGTTAAGAGATGTACAATGTGAGATCAAAACACAGATACTGGTGCACAAGGAGGCATACAAGCAAAGGGTGGAGAGGACCCTCTCCTCAGGAAACTCAAGGGTGGCCTGGCAAGGGATTAAATCCATGGCTAGTGCCCCCCACATAGGCAGGGGAAAAACCAGTGCTGACCTTGTGAACATGAGGGCTAGGACATAGCTAACGAACTGAATGTTTTCTTCTCAAGATTTGAATCAGACAACCTTGTGTCAGAGGTAAAACAAATGGAAGCATCATTACAAATGTTTGAGAGGGTTGTTGTTAAACAGGCTGGTGTTTTGAAGTTGTTCAGAGATGTAACACACATAAAAGCCCAAGGCCAGACAAAATAAGTGAACATGTGTTAAAGCACTGTGCTGAACAATTGGCTGGTGTTTTTACAGACATTTTCCAATCCTCGCTTGACCAGCAACACGTACCAGTATTGTGGAAAAACTCAATAATTATGGCAATTTCCATAGCATCTAATCCCTCTGTGCTGTATGATTACTGCCCTGTTGCCTTGACATCCTTAGTAATGAAATGCCTTGAGAAAATTGTGAAAAGTGACATTGTCAGCATCACTCAGAAGCTCCTCGACCCATTTCAGGTTGTCTATAAGCCCAGAAAGGAGTTGATGACATACGCAACACCAACACAGGCTCTCCTCAGGAATGTGTTTTGTCCCAACTCCTGTACATTTTATACACTAATAGTTGTACTAGTTCCCATCCTGACAGACACCTCGTTGAGTTCGCTGATGACACTGCCTTGATCAGCCTGTTGCATAATGACGAGGAACACCATGGACCGGTCCTAAATTACTTTGTAGAGTGGTGTGAGGAATCACACTTGGTCCTCAATACCAATAAGACCAAAGAGATGTGCATAGACTTCAGGAAGCATACAACACCTACCTATGCAACATCTATCAGAGGTCAGAACAAAGAGATTGTAGAGGAATACTAATATCTGTGTGTCCTCTTGGACAATAAGCTTCAGTGGAGTAAATGTACAGACCTGATCTACAAAAAGAGTCAACAGAGACTGTACTTTCTCAAAAAGCTGGGATCTTTTAATGTTAATTGTACTATACTGACTCTGTTTTACTCTGTTTTGTTTGTTGGTTTGGCAATTCCACTGTCAGACAGGGAAATATGCTGAGAAGGATTATCACCACATCAAGCAAGGTACTTGGAGTCAAACAGACGGGCCTGGATGATATCTTTAAGGTCAGGGTCCTCCGCAAGGCTCACAAAATAATTTTAGACCCAAGCCCCCCCCCCCCCCCTCCCCTCGTACCCGGACTTTGAACTACTCCCCTCTGGGCGCAGGTATAGGGCACCCCTCGGCAGGAGAAACAGAACAAGACAATTTTTGCCAGGTGTGATATCACTCCTAAATAGCTCGGGCTAATGTTCCTATCGACCCAGTAAGGCCAGTAGGCTAGTCTCCTTTTATTGGTATGTAACTGTTATGAAAGTTGTATTGTTAATTTGTTTTGTTATTTAAACGCCACTTTAGACATGTACATGACACTGCAACAAAATCTCCCCATGGGGATAATAAAGTCAGTCAAATTGAGAAGGTTTGGGATGAGTTGGACTGCAGAGTGAAGGAAAAGCAGCCAACAAGTGCTCAGCATATGTGGGAACTCCTTCAAGATTGTTGCAAAAGCATTCCAGGTGAAGCTGGTTGAGAGAATGCCAAGTGTGTGCAAAGCTGTCACCAAGGCAAAGGGTGGCTATTTGAAGAATCTAAAATCTAAAATATATTTTGATTTGTTTAACACTTTTTTGGTTACTACATGATTCCATATGTGTTATTTCATCACTGTTATTCTAGAATGTAGAAAATAATAAAAATAAAGAAAAACCCTTGAATGAGTAGGTGTTCTAAAACGTTTGACTGGTAGTGTACATGCAGGCCTAGTTCACTACTCCCCAACACTGGCCACATGATCAAGCACAGGCCATAAGCATAATGCCTGTTCCTAAGAGGTCCCTACGACAGCAGTACGGTCAATACAGTGGCCACATATAAATCAGTCCAGCTACTCTGGGAAAAGGAGAATGGCCCACAGCAGGTTTAAGTTTACAGTTGACACCGAAAATAAAGAACACTTTAGACAACTTTACTGCGTCCCAAATGGCACCCTATTCCCTACACTCGAAGAAAAAAAGGCTTCTAAAAGGGATCTTCGGCTGTCCCCGTAGGAGAACTCTTTTTGGTTTCAGTTTAAATCCTTTTTGGTTCCAGGTAGAACCTATTGGGTTTCATGTAGAACCCTCTGTGGAAACGGTTCTTCATGGAACCAAACGGTTCTACTTAGAACCAAAAGGGTTCTGCTACCTGGAACCAACAAGGGTTGTTCAAAGGGTTCTCCTATGGGGACAGCCAAATAACCTTTTTAGGTTTTAGATGGCACTTTTGTTTCTAAGAGTGCACCTATAGGCTCTGGTCAAAAGTTGCTTTGATATGGTCTCTCTTGGTGTGCACTGCAAATGAATGTTCTCTCTTTCTCTTGCAGAAGAGGCTGCTCAAACCTGTATGCCTCCAAGAGTAAGGTGGCACACCACCAAACATGTCGGTGGAGGATATAGGTTTATGATGTCAGCCTGCCTAACATAGCCTACTTTGAAAAATACATATTTTCCTGTGCTTTAACTACAGCTGGAAAAATAGATTGGAGCTATTTAATTGGCCAGTACATAATTGCGCACCCCACCCCCAAAATTCTCCTCCCTTTCCCGTCTGACTTTGACGATGAGCAGTGCACATAATATTTCTTTATCTCTTAAACATTTATCTCTGAACATTTTCAAGTTATTTTTTATGTAAATATTTTTCTTATTATTATAAATATTTTTTAATACTTTTTCTTGTTTTATTACCAGACGGGTTGGTTGTTCAGCAACAAAACCAAAGTGCATGCAACTGTGGGCAAAACAGACATTATTGCCATAGATTGTTGACATGTAAAATACACTGAACAAAAATATAAATGCAATATGTAAAGTGTTAGTCCTGTGTTTCATGAGCTGAAATAAAAGATCCCCAAAATGTTCCATATACACAAAAATCATATTTCCCTAAAACATTGCGCACAAATTTGTTTACATCCTTGTTAGTGAGTATTTCTATTTTGCCAAGATAATCCATACACCTGTCAGGTGTGGCATATCAAGAAGCTGATTAAAACAGCATGATCATTACACAGGTGTACCTTGTGCTGGGGACAATAAAATGTAATCTAAAATGTGCAGATGTCTCAAGTTCTGAGGGAGCATGCAATAGGCATGCTAACTGCAGGAATGTCCACCAGAGCTGTTGCCAGATAATTGAATATTAATTTCTCTACCATAAGCTGCCTCCAACGTCCTTTTAGAGAATTTAGTACGTCCAACCAGCCTCACAACTGCAGACCACATGGCGTTGTATGTTGTCGTGTGGGCAACCGGTTTGCTGTTGTGTACAGAGTGCCCCATGGTGGCGGTGGGGTTGTAGTATGGGCAGGCATAAGCTATGGACAATGAACACAATTGCATTTTATCGATGGCAATTTGAATGCACAGAGATACCGTGATGAGATCCTGAGGCACATTGTCGTGCCATTGATCCTCTGCCATCACCTCATGTTTCAGCATGACAATGATGAATAAGAATTTGTTCTTAACCTTTATTTAACTTGGCAAGTCAGTTAACTACAGGAAACGTATGCTCTCTGTAATTGCAAACAAAGGTTTCTGTACCAAATATTAGTTTCTGCTTTTCTGATGTATCAAATACTTATGTCATGCAATAAAATGCTATTTAATTACTTAAAAATCATACAATGTGATTTTCTAGATTTTTGTTTTAGATTCCGTCTCTCACAGTTGAAGTGTACCTATGATAAAAATTGCAGACCTCTACATGCTTTGTAAGTAGGAAACCCTGCAAAATCGGCAGTGTATCAAATACTTGTTCTCCCCACTGTACATTGTTACATACAGTTGTTGGTTAGCTACCTAGCTAATTTAAGCCATATTAGCATTAACAAGAGCAAGACTAAATTAAAGCTGCAACTGTTGCCGGGGATCAGCTGTGTGCTCACTGTGCCACCATCAGGACAAATTGGACACATTGCCTTAGCATGAGCTACTTCTATACTGTTTACCACACTTGGCAAAGGTATTCACAGTGTTCGTAACATGTGTACCAAATGTTGTTACAATATGAATATTAGTGACTGCTTTATATGCATTTACAGTGGGGGGGGGGGGAGTATTTAGTCAGCCACCAATTGTGCAAGTTCTACCACTTAAAAAGATGAGCGAGGCCTGTAATTTTCATCATAGGTACACTTCAACTATGACAGACAAAATGAGAAAAAAAATCCAGAAAATCACATTGTAGGATTTTTAATGAATTTATTTGCAAATTTTGGTGGAAAATAAATATTTGGTCACCAACAAACAAGCAAGATTTCTGCCTCTCACAGACCTGGAACTTCTTCTTTAAGAGGCTCCTCTGTCCTCCACTCGTTACCTGTATTAATGGCACCTGTTTGAACTTGTTATCAGTATAAAAGACACCTGTCCACAACCTCAAACAGTCACACTCCAAACTCCACTATGGCCAAGACCAAAGAGCTGTCAAAGGACACCAGAAACCAAATTGTAGACCTGCATCAGGCTGGGAAGACTGAATCTGCAATAGGTAAGCAGCTTGGTTTGAAGAAATCAACTGTGGGAGCAATTATTAGGAAATGGAAGACATACAAGACCACTGATAATCTCCCTCGATCTGGGGCTCCACGCAAGATCTCACCCCGTGGGGTCAAAATGATCACAAGAACGGTGAGCAAAAATCCCAGAACCACACGGGGGGACCTATTGAATGACCTGCAGAGTTCTGGGACCAAAGTAACAAAGCCTACCATCAGTAACACACTACGCCGCCAGGGACTCAAATCCTACAGTGCCAGACGTGTCCCCCTTCTTAAGCCAGTACATTTCCAGGTCCGTCTGAAGTTTGCTAGAGAGCATTTGGATGATCCAGAAGAAGATGTCATATGTCATATGGTCAGATGAAACCAAATTATAACTTTTTGATAAACTCAACTCGTCGTGTTTGGAGGACAAAGAATGCTGAGCTGCATCCAAAGAACACCATACCTACTGTGAAGCATGGGGGTGGAAACATCATGCTTTGGGGCTGTTTTTCTGCAAAGGGACCAGGACGACTGTTGAAATTATTATGGCTAAATTAATAAACAATATCCCCATTTTAAATAGAATTGTAACTAAGTAAACTTATACGCTGTTTTAGAAGTGATTAACAATATGAGTTCATAAGATGGGATTGTGTGACACGGACAAGGAGTAATAAAAAGTTAATGAACACCATTCCAACTAGGCAGAAACAAATGGGTTGTGGACTGTGTAAACACATAAGGTCGTTAGCCTATGGTTGACCCTACTGAAACTTAGCTCTGGGGTTTTTAGATAAGGCAGTGAGTGCATTCCTAGGTTTTCTGTTAATTAAAACTGTCAGTTCAGTGGTGATCGATAATGTTGAGGGGTCAAAAGTTATCTGGGAGTGTGTTAGTAAGTTAGTGTCACGCCCTGGTCTAAGTATTTTGTGTTTATCTTTATGTATTTGGTCAGGCCAGGCTGTGGCATGGGGTTTTTGTATTGTGGTGTGTTTTGTCTTGGGGTTTTGGTGTTGGTATTGGGATTGTAGCTTAGTGGGGTATCTAGCTAAGTCTATGGCTGTCTGGAGTGGTTCTCAATCAGAGGCAGGTGTTTATCGTTGTCTCTGATTGGGAACCATATTTAGGCAGCCATATTCTTTGAGTTTGTGGTGGGTGATTGTCCTTAGTGTCCTCTATGTTAGTTTGCACCAGTATAGGCTGTTTCGGTTTTCGTTACGTTCTTTGTTTTGTAGTGTTTGTGTTTATTCGTTGTACGTTGTTCATTAAACATGGATCGAAATCTACACGCTGCAGTTTGGTCCGACTCTCCTTCACACCTAGAAAACCGTAACAGTTAGAATGAACTTTTCACCTTACTTTGTCCCGGTCGAGAGGAGGGGATTCTGTTAAAGCTGTGAAATGACGTCATGATCTGTATATAAACTGCTGCACGTGATTAAGTGGGAGCGCGCTCCGAGAATAAATTCTATGACCTATTATTGAAAGACTGGTCTGCATCTATTTTATGCAAACAAGAAATCTTACAAATTCTCATAAAATAGATTAAGGGCTTTCAATTGATGAAAGCACATTGGCATAATTAAATTACAGTAACAACGACTGATCCGTGTAAAGGAAAGAATGAATGGGGCCATGTATCGTGAGATTTTGAGTGAAAACCTCCTTCCATCAGCAAGGGCATTGAAGATGAAACGTGGCTGGGTCTTTCAGCATGACAATGATCCCAAACACGCCACCCAGGCAACGAAGGAGTGGCTTCGTAAGAAGTATTTCAAGGTCCTGGAGAGGCCTAGCTAGTCTCCAGATCTCAACCCCATAGAAAATCTTTGGAGGGAGTTGAAAGTCCGTGTTGCCCAGCAACAGCCCCAAAACATCACTGCTCTAGAGGAGATCTGCATGGAGGAATGGGCCAAAATACCAGCAACAGTGTGTGAAAACCTTGTGAAGACTTACAAAAAACGTTTGACCTCTGTCATTGCCAACAAAGGGTATATAACAAAGTATTGAGAAACTTTTGTTATTGACCAAATACTTATTTTCTACCATAATTTGCAAATAAATTCATTAAAAATCCTACAATGTGATTTTCTGGATTTCTTTTCTGTGCCAGAGGAGTAGCATTTTTAAGTGTTTTTCACAAAATTCAAAATGGTGTAAAATCCACCATGGCAGGACTTATTAGTCCTTGGGGCAAAATTGTTTGTTTGGTGGAGAGGGACCCATGTATCGGATTTCATGACTCTAGGTCACACTGGGTGAGGGACATTACCATTCAAAGTTTACATTTTCAATCGCTTGATATATTGCCAGCATGTGGCTAATTGGCTGGGCATTGCATAGGAGGGTGTGGCCCTTGGACCTTTAC
Source organism: Oncorhynchus kisutch (assembly GCF_002021735.2). Classification (NCBI taxonomy): domain Eukaryota; kingdom Metazoa; phylum Chordata; class Actinopteri; order Salmoniformes; family Salmonidae; genus Oncorhynchus; species Oncorhynchus kisutch. The sequence continues at coordinate 67,309,162 of NC_034179.2, forward strand.
CATCATGCAAGGTTGCACCCTCCTAGGCTTTCCAATCTCACGGGAATTTGCATTTTAATTTAGCCTTATTCAAGAAGAAGAGTAATAATAATAATTAGGGGTTCGCTACTTGAACCACTAGTAATGAACCCCAACAAATACATTCGGGTTTGACCAACTTAGCTGCTGAATCCCTAATAGAACATGGTATCAAGAACAAGATAAAACTTGCTGAAATGAGCCACCTACAATTCCCCACATGGCTGCTTCTTATCATTGGGAAAGTTTGTTTTGATTGGCCCGGTACCCCGGTTGAGTGGTTTTTGCACATTTTAGAACCTTCCATTAATATTTAAGTGTAACCTCCACCAACCTGGGGCACCGGGCCATTCAAAACGTACTCACCCATTGCTGCTAGCTATCTGACCATTCAGAATCATAACAAAGCACGGATTCAGCCCCCATCGGTGGGCACCCATAATTTTCGGGACGTTTTCAGCCAACCTGTCTATTAGGCTAGCTATAAAAATGTAGAGGGTCGTTACTAGTTACCAAAGTCATAAACCCGCCTGATTCTGGTCAAATTGGGATTACTAGCTAACATTCGGGCTCCTTAATTTATGTTTTCAAAGGCTAAACTCTCCTGCAAACTATAAAGTGATCACCAATCACAGACATTTCGAAAGGGACGAATGTGTCAACACGTGCTACGAGTTAAATTGTCATTAGTTGATCTAAAGGGACGAGATGCAAGTCACATTGTGTAAAATATGGATATATACTGAACAAAAATGTAAACGCAACATGCAACAATTTCAACAATTTTACTGAGTTACAGCTCATATAAGGAAATAAGTCAATTTAAATAAATATATTAGGCCCAAATCTATGGATTTCAAATGACTGGCATGGGTACAGCCATTGGTGGGTCTGGAAGGGCCTAGGCCCACCCACTTGGTAGCCAGGCCCACCCACTTGGTAACCAGGCCCAGACAATCAGAATACGTTTTTCCCCACAAAAGGGCTTTTATTACTGACATAAATACTCCTCAGTTTCATCAGCTGTGCGGCTGGCTGGTCACAGACGATCCCAAAGGTGAAGAAGCCGGATGTGGAGGTCCTGGGCTGGCATTGTTACACGTGGTCTGCGGTTGTGAGGCCTGTTGGGCATACTGCCAGATTCTATAAAACGACGTTGGAGGTGGCCTATGGTAGAAAAATTAACATTAAATTCTCTGGCAACAGCTCTGGTGGACAATCCTGCAGCCAGCATGCCAATTGCACGCTCCCTCAATATTGAGACATCTGTGGCATTGTGTTGTGTGACAAAACTGCACATTTTAGAGTGGCCTTTTATTGTCCCCAGCACAAGGTGCACCTGTGTAACGATCATGCTGTTTAATCAACTTCTTGGTATGCCACACCTGTCAGGATTATCTTGGTAAATGAGAAATGCTCACTAAAAGGGATGTACACAAATTTGTGCACAAAATATGGGAGAAATAAGCATTTCGTTCATATGGACAATTTCATAGATCTTTTATTTCAGCTCATGAAACATCAAATCAAATCAAATCAAATGTATTTATATAGCCCTTCGTACATCAGCTGATATCTCAAAGTGCTGTACAGAAACCCAGCCTAAAACCCCAAACAGCAAGCAATGCAGGTGTAGAAGCACGGTGGCTAGGAAAAACTCCCTAGAAAGGCCAAAACCTAGGAAGAAACCTAGAGAGGAACCAGGCTATGTGGGGTGGCCAGTCCTCTTCTGGCTGTGCCGGGTGGAGATTATAACAGAACATGGCCAAGATGTTCAAATGTTCATAAATGACCAGCATGGTCGTATAATAATAAGGCAGAACAGTTGAAATTGGAGCAGCAGCACAGTCAGGTGGACTGGGGACAGCAAGGAGTCATCATGTCAGGTAGTCCTGGGGCATGGTCCTAGGGCTCAGGTCCTCCGAGAGAGAGAAAGAAAGAGAGAATTAGAGAGAGCATATGTGGGGTGGCCAGTCCTCTTCTGGCTGTGCCGGGTGGAGATTATAACAGAGCATGGCCAAGATGTTCAAATGTTCATAAATGACCAGCATGGTCAAATAATAATAAGGCAGAACAGTTGAAACTGGAGCAGCAGCACGGCCAGGTGGACTGGGGACAGCAAGGAGTCATCATGTCAGGTAGTCCTGGGGCATGGTCCTAGGGCTCAGGTCCTCCGAGAGAGAGAGAGAAAGAGAGAATTAGAGAACGCACACTTAGATTCACACAGGACACCGAATAGGACAGGAGAGGCACTCCAGATATAACAAACTGACCCTAGCCCCCCGACACATAAACTACTGCAGCATAAATACTGGAGGCTGAGACAGGAGGGGTCAGGAGACACTGTGGCCCCATCCAAGGACACCCCCGGACAGGGCCAAACAGGAAGGGCACTTTACATGTTGCATTCATATTTTTGTTCAGTATAATATAATCAAACTTTCATCAAACTTCACATTTATTGGGATTTAACCTCCATCCTCTACTGACAAAAATGGATGGGCCTCCCCTAGGTTTCTTACTTTCTTCTTCCAGGGAGATTTTCCTGGCCACTGTATTTCTGCTTTTGCTTGTTCTTATGATCTAGGCCGGGTTACTGTAAAAGCACTTATGTGACAACTGCTGAAATAAAAAGGGCTTTATAAAAATTTGATTACATTGAATTAATATTGCAGGTTGTACTTTTATAAGTAGATTTTTAATGTCTGCATTTCAGCTGCTTGATGCGTGTTCGACAATGGTAGCAGAGGAGGAGAAGGAGATATTGGCGGGTCGGAGACGGTTGACATCATGTCGGACGAGATCGTTGAGGGGAACTGCATTGGGTGGTGAGACCTCCTAGGTTCCGCAGCGAGGAGCTCACTACTTTGTGTAAGGTGCTGCAAGGATGTCTGGAGGCTGATTGCAGGTTTCAGGCTACACACTCCAGATGTCACACCATAGGGGCGGCAGGGTAGCCTAGTGGTTAGAGTGTTGGACTAGTAACCGAAAGGTTGCAAGTTCAAATCCCCAAGCTGACAAGGTACAAATCTGTCATTCTGCCCCTGAACAGGCAGTTAACCCACTGTTCCTAGGACATCATTGAAAATAAGAGTTTGTTCTTAACTGGCTTGCCTAGTTAAATAAAGGTAAAATAAATCTGAACCTTTTTTTTAATTTGTGGTTGTTCATGTCCAGTGTATCCCCACCACAGATATTGATTTGGCTTTTGTATAACTATTTAGCTTTTCATTCAATCTACTTTTCTTCAATAACAAAACTTGCATTTTAGTTGAGTAGTCTTTAATTGGTCATTTATGTAAGTGTGATATTCATAGAAGAAAATAACAATTGCACATCCCATATTTTACAGAATGAGAAATAACAATGCCATTCACAGTTTATTTGACAAAAGTTTCCAGGGGATCCAGAGACCCCCTTATCATCCCATGATGAGGTGAGAAATGTCTGATATTGCTGAGATGTAGGCTATTCTGTTGGCTATATACCATCCATATTTGGTCTGCTGAAATTAACTAAATAATAATGTATTCTTTGATATATTTCATAAGGGTTATGTATTTGTATATTTGTGTGCAACAGAATTTGCTGTCGAATTTTAGGTCCCGCTTTAAAAGGACGTTCAGCTTATAAAGGCTTCAAAAAGCCTTCATAAAGCCTTCATAAACACTACATAGATGGGTTACATAGCATCTATAACAGTATGTCATGTTTTATAAAGGGTTCAAAAATGTGGCATAACTATGTGACATAATCACCAATGTCAAATGTGACATAACCAACTATGTCAAATTCTACTGAAGGATGACATATACTCTAAAGCGATGTCATGTTAGTCACATTACACTTGATCTCATTCCCAAACACTTCTGCCCAAAGGCACAAAATGTCTGGTGGACCAATGCATCAAACTTGGCCTTCATTAGTTAGGGTTAGGTATCAAATTAAAATGTAATTAGTTCAATTGTGTTAATAGGCAGGGTTGTGCAATAATTGACTTTTTGACTCTGAGAGAGAATAAAGTAGACGGCACACGTCAAAAGTATGATTTATGACCCTATGTCAGGATGACGTATGCACGCCCATATTTGGACATCCGGTCAGGACATCCTGTTCCTGTTCCAACGCCTTAGAGGGTGTGTGAAATTATGTATATATTGTATCTATTCCTTTGAAGTAGTCATGATGATTGATGTGTAGGGACCTGGTTGAACTGGGGTGGTCTGTGTTTGAACATTTCAAAGAGTATGGCCCCCACACCCCCTATTTTATTGCCATTAGGGTTGTTATCTATGAAGCAGGAATGTCTGGGAGGGTGATTGTGTGTGTGTGTGTGTGTTAGAAACAAGGTCCCTTCGCATTGTGTACATTTCAAGCTTTCAACAACAATAAAACAGCCATCTAAATCATGTTTCGCGGCCTAACACACTGTTGAGTTTCCTATTTAGTTCTCTTTATATGTACATGCACCGAGCTTCCAGGTGGCTCCAGCCTATGGATGTTCGGTGCATGTACACCGGGGAGATTAGAACCCCAAAGTAATAGGGGGTAAGAAAGATCCTAAAGGTCATTTCAGATTCAGGTTTTGGGTGTAATAACTTTAGGGAAACTGCATTTCACACTATGTACAGACATAGAGAACCAACACATAAAGGTGTAACAGGGATGAATGGATATTCAATGTACAACAGTAGTCTTCTGTAACAAGCACAATACATGTTAAATATGTGCCACAGTCAATCATGACAGCCTCTTTATGAAAGCCCTTTACTTATGACTTAAACAGTTTCATTTTCTACCCATCTTATTCATTAATGCTGTGTGATAAATCAGGTGTTTCTTGGTGGGCATACCCAGGACCTACATGCCGGGCGGATTATCTACCCATGGAGGGAAAACTTACGGAGCTTTGATGGAGCGTGCAAGAATGTCCCCATTCTCACCGACGGTGCTGTAGTTGAGCAGATTGAGAGCTTCAAATTCTTTGGTGTCCACATCAACAACAAACTAGATTGGTCCAAACACACCAAGACAGTCGTGAAGAGGGCATGACAAAGCCTATTCCCCCTCAGGAAACTAAAAAGATTTGGCATGGGTCCTGAGATCCTCAAAAGGTTATACAGCTGCAACATCGAGATCATCCTGGTACGGCAATTGCTCGGCCTCCGACCGCAAGGCACTTCAGAGGGTAGTGCATACGGCCCAGTACATCACTGGGGCAAAGCTGCCTGCCATCCAGGACCTCTACACCAGGCGGTGTCAGAGGAAGGCCCTACAAATTGTCAAAGACCCCAGCCACCCCAGTCATAGACTGTTCTCTCTACTACCGCATGGCAAGCGGTACCGGAGTGCCAAGTCTAGGACAAAAAGGCTTCTCAACAGTTTTTACCCCCAAGCCATAAGACTCCTGAACAGGTAACCAAATGGTTACCCGGACTATTTGCATTGTGTGCCCCCCCAACCCCTCTTTTAGGCTGCTGCTACTCTCTGTTTATCTTATATGCATAGTCACTTTAACTATACATTCATGTACATACTACCTAAATTGGCCCGACCAACCAGTGCTCCCGCACATTGGCTAACCGGGCTATCTGCATTTTGTCCCACCACCCGCCAACCCCTCTTTTTATCCTTCTGCTACTCTCTGTTCATCATATATGCATAGTCACTTTAACGATACCTACATGTACATACTACCTCAATAAGCCTGACTAACAGGTGTCTGTATGTAGCCTTGCTACTCTTTTTTTCAATTGTCTTTTTACTGTTTTATTTCTTTACTTACCTACACACACACACACATACCTTTTTTTGCACCATCGGTTAGAGCCTGCAAGTAAGCATTTCACTGTAAGGTCTACACCTGTTGTATTCAGCGCATGTGATAAATAAACTTTGATTTGATTTGATCCCCCCAAGCAGATCCCTCGTTGGCCCTGAAAGAACTTCACTGGACTCTATGAAAACTGGAAACCATACATCCTGAGGATGCATTTATTGTAGCTGGGGATTTTAACAAAGCTAACCTAAAGAACCATACATCCTAAATTCTATCAGCATATTGAATGCCAGACGAGCTGGTATGTCACGCCCTGACCGTAGAGAGCTTTTATTCTCTATGTTGGTTAGGTCGGGGTGTGATTTAAGGGTGGGTTATCTAGGTGAATTATATTTCTATGTTGGCCTAGTATGGTTCCCAATCAGAGACAGCTGTTTATCGTTGTCTCTGATCGGGGATCATATTTAGGTAGCCATTTTCCCATTGTGCTTTGTGGGAACTTGACTATGTATAGTTGCCTATGAGCACTATCTTACTACTAGCTTCACGTTTGTTCGCTTTATTGTTTTTGTTATTTGAGTTTTCTATTACATAAGAAAGGATGGAAACATACCACGCTGCATTTTGGTCCACTCCTTATGACGATCATGACATGGTAGTTTTCTGGATCATTGCTACTCAATCTTCTGCGATGCATACAAAGCCCTCCCCTGCCCTGCTTTCGGCAAATCTGACCATGAATCAATTTTGTTGCTCCCAGCTTATAGACAGAAACTAAAACAGGAAATGCCCATGCTCAGGTCAATACAACACTGGTCTGGCCAATCGGATTCCAAGCTTCAAGACTTCTTCGATCACGTGGAATGGAATATGTTCTGGATAGCCTCAGACATGTCATGCCCTGGCCATAGAGAGGCTTTTATTCTCTATTTTGGTTAGGCCAGGGTGTGACTAGGGTGGGCTTTCTAGTTTCTTTATTTCTATGTTTTTCTGTTTCTATGTGTTGGCCGGGTATGGTTCTCAATCAGGGACAGCTGTCTATGGTTGTCTCTGATTGGGAATCATACTTAGGCAGCCTTTTTCCCTTTTGTTATTTGTGGGAAGTTATCTTTGTTAGTGGCACTTTTGCCCTCGTAAGCTTCACGGTCATTTCTTTGTTTCTTGTTTTGTTGGCGACATTTATAGAAATAAAGTAATGTACGCTCACCACGCTGCACCTTTGTCCGGTCATTTCCACGATGACGGCCGTGACAGAACTTCCCACCACCAAAGGCCCAAGCAGCGAGGCCAGGAGAGGCAGACCCCCCCCAAAAAATCATTTGGGGGGCACACGGGACGGTCGGCAGAGCCGAGGTTGGAACCAGAGCCAGTCTGGGAGAAGAAGGTGAACTTGGAGGGGAGTGAAGCAGAGACAGTTAATGAGTTGATGGGGAGATCAGAGGAGAGAGTTAGGAGAGAGCGGTTGTGTTGGTGCATGAGGCACGACATTTGCCCTACGGAGCGTGTCCTCAGTTTGATGTCACCTGAGTCAGCTCTCCATACTCGTCCTGAGGTGCGTGCTAGCCGTCTGGTGAAGACTGTGCCAGCCCCACGCACCAGGCCTCCTGGCCTCCCCATCCCTGCATGTCTTGTGCCAGCTCTACGCTCCAGAACTCCAGTGCACCTCCACAGCATGGTGAGTCCTGCGCCGGCTCTGCGCACTGTATCTCCGGTGCGCTGTGACAGCCCGGTTCGACCTGTACCTGCGCTCTGGAGGTGCCGGGCTAGAGTGGGCATTCAGCCTGGAGGAGTGGTGCCAAGGATACACACCAGATCTCCAGTGCTCCCCCACAGCCCGGTTCATCCTGTGCCTCCTCCAAGGACCAGGCCTCCAGTAGGTCTCCCCAGCTTGGTTCATCCTGTGCCTCCTCCAAGGACCAGGCCTCCAGTAGGGCTCCCCAGCCTGGTTCATCCTGTGCCTCCTGCAAGGACCAGGCCTCCAGTAGGTCTCCCCAGCTTGGTTCATCCTGTGCCTCCTCCAAGGACCAGGCCTCCAGTAGGTCTCCCCAGCCTGGTTCATCCTGTGCCTCCTGCAAGGACCAGGCCTCCAGTAGGTCTCCCCAGCCTGGTTCATCCTGTGCCTCCAAGGACCAGGCCTCCAGTAGGTCTCCCCAGCTTGGTTCATCCTGTGCCTCCTCCAAGGACCAGGCCTCCAGTAGGTCTCCCCAGCCTGGTTCATCCTGTGCCTTCTGCAAGGACCAGGCCTCCAGTAGGTCTCCCCAGCCTGGCGAATCCTGTGCCTGCTACACGGGCCAGTCCGGGGCCTGCGGCGAGGGTCCCCAGTCCGGGGCCTGCGGCGAGGGTCCCCAGTCCGGGGCCTGCGGCGAGGGTCCCCAGTCCGGGGCCTGCGGCGAGGGTCCCCAGTCCGGGGCCTGCGGTGAGGGTCCCCAGTCCGGGGCCTGCGGCGAGGGTCCCCAGTCCGGGGCCGCGGCGAGGGTCCCCAGTGCGGGGCCTGCAGTGAGGGTCCCCAGTGTGGGGCCTCCGGCGAGGGTCCCCAGTCCGGGGCTCGCAACAAGGGTCCCCAGTCGCCACATGCTTCAAGGTGGCCACCATTGTTACTGTTCCCAAGAAAGCTAAGGTAACTGAACTAAATGAGTATCACCCCATTGCACTCACTTCTGTCATCATGAAGTGCTTTGAGAGACTAGTCAAGGATCATATCACCTCCACCCTACCTGGTACCCTAGACCCACTCCAATTTGCTTACTGCCCCAATAGGTCCACTGACAATGCAATCGCCATCACACTGCACACTTCCCTATCCCATCTGAACAAGAGGAATACCTATGTAAGAATGCTGGACCTACAGCTCAGAATTTTACGCCATAGTACCCTCCAAACTCGTCATTCAGCTCAAAACCTTGGGTCTCGATCCACCCTGTGCAACTGGGTCCTGGACTATCTGATGGGCCGCCCCCAGGTGGTGAAGGTAGGAAACAACATCTCCGCCCCGCTCATCCTCAGCACTGGGGCCGCACAAGGGTGCCTTCTCAGCCCTCTCATGCACTCCCTGTTCACCCATTACTGCGTGACCATGCACGTTTCCAACTCAATCATCAAGTTTGCAGACGACACTACAGTGGTAGGCCTGATTACCAACAATGATGAGACAGCCTACAAGGAGGAGGTGAGGGCCCTCGGAGTGTAGTGTAAGAAAAATAACATCTCACTTAATGTCAGAAAAGCAAAGGTGATGATCGTGGACTTCAGGAAAGAGTAGAGGGAGCACGGCAAGGCTCTCCAGAGGGTAGTGCGGTCTGCACAACGCATTACCGGGGGCAAATATAATAAATACTTATTTTCCACCATAATTTGCAAATAAATTCATTAAAAATCCTACAATGTGATTTTCTGGATTTCTTTTTCTCATTTTGTCCGTCATAGTTCAAGTGTACCTATGATGAAAATTACAGGCCTCTCTCATCTTTTTTTAAGTGGGAGAACTTGCACAATTGGTGGCTGACAAAATATTTTTTGCCCCACTGTATATACTGTATTCTACACCATCTACTGCATCTTGTCTATGCTACACGCCATTGCTCATCCATATTTATATGTACATATTCTTATTCATCCCTTTACATTTGTGTGTATAAGGTAGTTGTTGTGAATTTGTTCGATTACTTGTTAAATGTTGCTGCATAGTCGGATCTAGAAGCACAAGCATTTCGCATTAACATCTGCTAACCATGTGTATGTGACCAATAAAATTTCATTTGATATCCCAGGCACATACAGCACATTCAGAAAGTATTCAGACCCTTTCCCTTTTTATACATTGTTATGTTACAGCCTTATTCTAAAATTTATCAAATAGTTTTCCTCATCAAACTATACACAGCACTTCATAATGACAAAGCGAAAATAGGTTTTTAGATTTTTTTGGCAAAGCCTCTCCTGTGTTGTCTTGGCTGTGTGCTTAGGGTCGTTGTCCTGTTGGAAGGTGAACCTTGACCCCAGTCTGAGGTCCTGAGCGCTTTGGAGCAAGCTTTCATGAAGGATCAATGTACTTTGCTCTGTTCATCTTTGCCTCGATCCTGACTAGTCTCCAAGTCCCTGCTACTGAAAAACATCCCCACAGCATGATGCTGCCACCACCATGCTTCACAGTAGGGATGGTGCCAGGTTTCCTCCAGATGTGAAACTTGGCATTCAGGCCAAGTAGTTCAATCTTGGTTTCATCAGACCAGAGAATCTTCTTTCTCATGCTCTGAGAGTCTTTAGGTGCCTTTTGGCAAACTGCAAGCAGGCTGTCAGGGTGGCTTTCGTCTGGCCACTCCATAAAGGAAGGCCTGATTGGTGGAGTGCTGCAAAGATGGTTGTCCAGAGATGGTTGTTCTGCCATCTCTACAGAGGAACTCTAGAGATCTGTCAGACTGACCATCGGGTTCTTGGTCACCTCCCTGACCAAGGCCCTTCTCCCCCGATTGCTCAGTTTGGCCAGCTCTAGGAAGAGTCTTAGTGGTTCTAAACTTCTTCCGTTTAAGAATGATGGATTCCACTGTGTTCTTGTGGATCTTCAATGCTGCTGACATTTTTTGGTCCCCTTCCCCAAATCTGTGCCTCGACACAATCCTGTCTCGGCGTGCTACGGACAATTATTTTTTGACCTCATGGCTTGGTTTTTTCTCTGACATGCACTGTCAACTGTGGGACCTTTTATAGGCAGGTGTGTGCCTTCCAAATCATGTCAAATCAATTGAATTTACCACAGGTGGACTAAAGTTGTAGAAACATCAATGATAATCAATGGAAACAGGATGCACATGAGCTCAATTTCGGGTCTGAATGCTTATGTAAATGAGGTATTTCATTTATTTATTTTTTATTAAAATTTGCACAAATTTCTTAAACCCTGTTTCCGCTTTTTCATTATGGGGTATTGTGTGTAGATTGCTGAGGAATTGTTTTTATTTAATCAATTTTAGAATAAGGCTGTAACATAAGAAAATGTGGAGAAAGTCAAGGGGTCTGAATACTTTCTTAAGGCACTGTATATGGTGTCATTTAGGGTTCTGAATAATGTGGAGTGTTGCTGGCCTTTTTACTCCACCCATTCCGTTGACAGCCAAATCACATTACATGTGTGCTTACTGCACTAAAGAAAACCAAACATGCTCACTGAATTGAAGGGCAACTACACCAAAAAATCAAAGTTTCTTCAGTTTTTCTCGGATGTCAAAAGTCACCCCCTGATGTAGTTTAAACATTGTTGTGAACACAGAAAATCTAAATGTTTTGTTTTTCTATTTAAAAAAGCGTGAAAACTGGGGGGAATCAGAAAAAAATTGGGAAATCTGAAACCTGGAAAAACAAAACCAGGAAAACAGGATTTGGGAGAAAACATAAGTAGGTAAAACATTTCTACGGATTTTAGAAGGCCCGACCAATGTTTTTGGCTTTGCATGACTGCACCTTAAAGTGTGTGTTATCCTGCAGCATAGCACTTTTGGGGAAGTTGAGGTTAGGTCCAATATCGACTACACACCCAAGAGGGAAAGAGGTTCCGCCATCCTAGAAATGTTTTAGTGAAATATAATATATCAAGTTTAGCAAACACTTTTATCCAAAGCAACTTTCAGTCATGCATGAATAATGTTTGAATGATGGTTGGTGTCGGGAATTGAATCCAATATTCTGCCGTTGCAATGCTCTACCAAGATGCATATTTTGTGAAGCCTCAGTTGAATGATTATTATTAGGCCATTATTAAGCGATGTTTGTGTCATATTTGACATAGTGGGTTATGTCACATTTGACATTGGTGGTTATGTCACACATTAATGCCACATTTATGAACCCTTTATAAAGCATGACATACGGTTATAGATGATTTGTATAAGCTGCAGGTCATTTAAAGCGTACCAATTCCTTTACTCCTAAAATGTTGGAAGTAGGCGGGACGTCCTATACACTGTCCAATAGAAATCAAGGACACTGGATGTAGTTTGAAATGTTAACGGGAATATGGTCCAATGGGGAAAGGAAATAGGATTCGAGTCCATTCTTACCATACGTCAGCGTTTGAGTCACCCAGCCGCCCTAAATACTGTCAACCAATTGCAAGCATTGTAGTTCATTGAAAGCTCCACTATAGGTTAGGTTAAAAGTAGTGACAAGCTAAACATGAAATCACAGTCGAAGGAGGTTTCCTTTTGTCCAATGGACGTTTAAGGACGTGGTAACTAAGATTATAAATGACAAGGTGACAGCTGTCAGAGTGCACATTGACTGCTGCTGTGAGCGAGAATTAGTAATCTAGGACCCCGTGTGTACTGTAACATTAAGGTGAGTTAATAATTTAGGGTTTCAGTGTGACGCATTATTTTGTCATTTCGGTATGGTTATAATCGCATTGTGAATATTTTGAAATGTTCTGTCAGCATTGTGGGGGCGAAAATAAATTGTTAGCATGCTAGCTAGCCATGCAATGTAGGTGAAGTTGACGGCCATTCAATGATTTCTTCTAAAAATATATTCGTACTGTAGAATTCTTACCAGAGAATTGTCTACATGGTCAGGCGCGAATACTGTTGGGAAATAAACATGCAAATATTAATATGCGAAACCATTCATTTTGGGGTACAACCGAATCTAAACTGCGGTGAAGCTTCTGCAAAATGTCTGACTTGCTCGTCCATATCTGGGCCTAGTAATCCAGTGCATGTTTTCGGTCATTATGGATTCATGTCTCCGAGGATTGAGAAGGACGTTTAACAATTTGTGTCAATATCTAGTCCTGTACCAAATGCAGCGTCCTTGTATTTAAATCCTGTATTGGTGTCCGAGGGTCATTTTTGACCTTCACGTCTCGAGCTGGCTAGCCAAATCCTCCCACCTATCTAATAACGTTAGCAGTGTCCGTCTGAAGTATATTACATTTAGCTAGCTATGGCTAACAAGCTACCCGGGTTATCCAAGTAACGTTTCATGCTTTCATCTTTTTGCAAATCGCTGCTACCCTCATTGTATGTGAAATGGGTCTAATAAGCCACATTCAAGCATGGACAATTTAGTTTAAGTTTCCCCCATGGTGATTCCTTCCGTTGTCATTCGTGCTAACTACCTGCCCAGGGGCGGAATGGCGACAGGGAAGGAGGGGGGTGTACTGTATTAAAGCGTGTGGCGTTTTTTTTTACCATGAATTCAGCTAGTTTATTATTTTTTAACACTCAGGCAAGCTAGCCATGCTTGAATGTCTGGGTCATGTGCACTGGTGCTACCTACACAATTGGATTAATTAGCATTAGACATCTCTGTAGTCGAAGTTGATCATCGTTTAACTCCCCACTTAGTATTTTGAAAGGATCTTGTTTAATGCTTCACTGTCATTTGCTTTGGGCTCTTGCCACATTCAATCAAGCCTTGCTATTTTCATGCATTTTCACTTACAATCTTTACACCCATGTCATAAGATTAGTTAACTTGATTCTTTATTTGCGCTGAGTTGTAACCTTGTGATTCTACATTCAGACTTTACAACATAACATTAGTCTGCCTTTTGCGCATCCTCTTCCCTGATGCACATGGTCAAATGCTTGACTGGTTACACCTACAGCTCAGGTCACCATTACTGTACCTTTAGCAGGGCTGTAGTTAATGGAAGTCATGCACAACTCTTAACTTTTTTGGGGGGTCCAAACGACCGTGCTTAAAGATGCCTGTTGAATTGATAGGACATTTCATGGTGGTGCAAATTAGCAGTTCAAAAAATGTAATATCTCATCTCTCTCCACAGGCACCAACCATGTACGCCTGCGCTAAGTTTGTCACCTCACCTGCTGTGGTATGTATTCTTTGACACTACAATGTCACTGTTTGATCCTCTACCAGTCGTACCTTATCAGTCTAGATCTAGCACTTACAATCCTGTTTAGCTATAAGATGCGCAGCAAATGAGTGTCCTTGGTAAGGAATATCACATTTTATATGTCACATGCGACGAATACAACGGGTGTCAGGATGCTCTCGATGGTGCAGCTGTAGAACTTTGAGGACCCATGCCAAATCTCTTCAGTCTCCTGAGGTGGAATACGTTTTGTCGTGCCCTCTTCATGACTGTCTTGGTGTGTTTGGACCATGATACAGGGATGCAAACTAGTCACATTCTGGCTAAATTTGCCGTTTTGAATCCAAAATTGGTGACCTACGTGATTCGTGTTGGTCCGTTGAGGGGGTGGGGGGCTTTGGCTCACTACTGTCTGTAAGCGAACGAGTGGCGTGCGTTTGAAGCATTAACGTTGGATGTATCCAAGGCTCAGCCAATCGTTCACACAACAGAATGCAGCACGTGACTGAAGAGACAACCAATTTGCTAGTTACATCATCAGCGTGAGGGAGAAAGTTTGAGATCATGGTGTGAAAATTACCTTGCTAATAAAGTCAGACTGCTAATGTTGGTAACCTAACCAATTCGCTATAGTATTAACTGGTTTACTACTCCTTGCCGTTCCTCAAGTTATTATGTGTTAACGTTGCTTCCTGGTAATCTGTTTTTGAAATGTTAACTAGCTAACAAACTAACCACTATCTGTTAACCACATTTGGTGGCAATGAGGTTTTGCAATGAGGTTTTGCCAACAAAGGGTATCATGCGCTGCTGGCACATTGTACACTTTGCCTGTGGACCTCTATTCTAGAATGCAATGTAGCCTAAAGATATTGCTTTTGTTGCATTGAACTTGACAGTAACCTGTGTGTGAGGGAGGATTATACAATTTTTTTTTTTTGTCAGTGAATGTTATTTTTGCACATGCTGCCTTGTGCACTTGATCGTGTACTATAGTGGCCACTATAATAGAGCATAAGTAGGCATTCTATTTGTTCCATTCTATTTCTACTTTAAGATAATTTTTTTTCCACCAAGTGCAATATTTAGGTGTGTGGTCACAAGTGTTCTAGGCTCTCATGGCTAACTGCAATATTAGTGTGTTTTTTTTCTTACGGCTTCTGTCATTTGCAGTGAAGTCCAGGCAAACATTGGATTGCTTTCTTTACATTTGTTTTTAGCTGTGAGTTAGGTTCACATTAACCACTTTATTTTACATAGACTGATCCTGTAGATCATATTTGTTGTTCCATTAGTTAAACTGCATTTCCCCCTAGCAGGGACTATATATTTTTTGCATGTTTCAGTGTATAAAAGTGTTTCCTTTCTGGGCCCTCACCAGCTTGTGTCCCTGGTGATCTTTTGCTGGTTATGTGGACACCAAGGAACTTGCCGCTCTCAACCTGCTCCATTACAGCCCCATCACTGAGAATGGGGGTGTGTTTAGTCCTTTTCCTGTAGTCCACAATCATCTCCTTTTATCTTGATCACGTTGAGGGAGAGGTTATCCTGGCACCACACTTCCAGTTCTCTGACCTCCTCCCTATAGGCTGTGTCATCATTGTCGGAGATCAGGCCTACCACTGTTGCATCGTCTGCAAACTTAATGATGGTGTTGCAGTCATGGGTGAATGGGGAGTACAGGAGGACTGAGCACGCACCACTGAGGGGCACCCGTATTGAGGATCAGCATGGTAGATGTGGTGTTACCTACCTTTACCACCTGGGGGTGGCCCATCAGGAATTCCAGGATCCAGTTGCAGAGGGAGGAGTTTAGTCCCAGGGTCCTTAGGTTAGTGATGTGCTTTGAGAGCATAATGGTGTTGACTGCTGAGCTGTAGTCAGTGAATGGCATTCTCACATAGGTGTTCCTTTTGTCCAGGTGGGAAAGGGCAGTGCCGTGCAATAGAGATTGCATCGTCTGTGGATCTGTTAGGGTGGTATGCAAATTGGTGTAGGTCTAGAGTTTCTGGGATAATGCTGTGAACTATGACCAGCACATGAGAAAGCACTTTTTTTTTTTAAAGGTTGATGATTGAAAGAATAGTCTATGGCAGTGTTACCTGTATGCATGACCAGTGGTCAGCTAGGGATATATTGGGACAACATCACCTTGTAGTTTAATCTAACCCTATAGTACTCCGTTTTTACTAAGGACAAGATTTGGATTGGTCATGACATGACAACGGTGCACCTGAGACTGTTCCAGTACCCCTTGTATATAGCCCCGCTATTGTTATTTACTGCTACGCTTTAATCATTTATTCTTAGCTCTTACTTTTTACGTATTTTCTGAACTGCATTATTGGTTAAGGGCTTCTAAGTAAGCATTTCAATGTAAGGTAAGACCTGTTGTATTTGGCTCATGTGACAAATAAAATTTGGTTTGACATTGCCGTTCTACCGGTCTTCATGCCTCTAATCCTCCTAGACTTTAGACTATTAGATGCACCTCTAGGGTCATAATCTTGGCGTGCTCCAGAACTCACCTCAGTGTAATCTACGTTTGGTAGTCTGTTAGTAATGATTGTAAGTAGAGCTTGTTACATGCTTTTAAGTCTGTCTAGGAGTCTGATGTGTAGTTGTCTCTTGCAGCTGCGTGGGGGGTCCAGAGTCCTCGCCCGGCCAGTCTCGGTCTTCAACAGACCTGAAGCCAGAAGTGAGCAGCAGGTAAGCCTCTTTAAACCCTGTGACCGACGCGTTGACAGTTCGGTGGTTAGGTTTGTGTACACCTTTTCCAATTGCCCCTTTTTTGTGTTAACCTGAAACCATTTAGGCCATTTTTATGTTCATAAAGTATATTTTTAACTCCTCAGTAACCCTTATTGCCTCTTCAGTTGTATTTATCCATTACACCAGACTACTTTAAATCCCTGTATGGGGAAATACTAACATGGCCAGTGCTTAAGTAAGACTGGTATCCAGGCTGTCCTTGTGACCATTTCCAAGGATCCCTTCAGGACTCTGTGCAACCATTTTACTCGAATATCCGCCTTAATGTTTTTCTGTCCTACCTGGAATTTAAATGTAGGAGCACCAGTGTGCCTAGAGAAATTAAGGATTTTAGCTTTATTACATGAAATATTTTTCATAGTGCTCCTATATTTCTTTGTGCCTACACACATGTTCCTTGTAAAAATAAGATGAATTTAAAAAAGGCACTGGAGCACTCTGCACTTGTTGCCCTTGACCGGTCTCTTGAGCAGCACTTTAAACCTCTGCACTAGTCTGTTCTTCTTGATAGGTTCTGTTCTGGGCCTTTATTCAGTGTGGTCAATGTACTACTCATACACCGTAATAGTACTGAAATGTATTACGCCTTACAGTTCCTTCTGTTCCATAACATTCCACTCCTAAACAAACCCCAGTTCCAGATGTGTCCCTAGCCCTTATCTGTTATTACATATCAGTTCAGACTACCAGAAGGGTCAAGGTGAAAGCAATAGGGAGCTAAGCTTCCATTGTTTTGGAGTGGTGGGCTATTCTACTATCTACACATGTCAGGTGGCCTCAGGTCCATTTCAGTCTCTAGCTCCTCTATGTTCTGATTTGACTGTGCTGCACCCTGCATCTTCCCCAGGCCCTGTTGCCTGTCAGTGTGGCTTCTCTTCTAACCCGGGGGTTCCAGACCAGCGCTATCTCCAGGGACATCGACACTGCCGCCAAGTTCATCGGTGCTGGAGCCGCCACAGTGGGTGTGGCGGGATCAGGGGCTGGAATTGGAACTGTGTTCGGTAGCTTGATCATCGGCTATGCCAGGTAACTGATGAACGAAAAGGATTCAATCGTTTGTGAAAGTGGGCAGATATAGAAGCAAAATTGGATGCAGATCATTGATTGTGGGTGGCAGGGAAATGCTAACATTTTAGCACAAGATTATTGGAGAGTGAGCCGGATCCTATAAATTTGGGTTCATATCATTAATGAACAAATTGCTACTGGTGCTGTCGGCCAGCCTAAATCATAACTTCCAGTCCTCTCCTCTTTGTCTCTCTGACAGGAACCCCTCCCTGAAGCAGCAGCTCTTCTCCTACGCCATCCTGGGCTTTGCCCTGTCTGAGGCAATGGGGCTCTTCTGTCTCATGGTGGCGTTCCTCATCCTGTTCGCTATGTAATTTAGTCTCTCCCATCCCTGTCACCTCCCTTCTCCCAGGGAATTGGAACTCTTGATGCGATGCTCATGAGGCCGTGGCACCGCCATTCCAATCAAAATCTACGATTACAAATCCTGCCTTTCTATGTTCCCCTTTTTTTTCAGAAGTTTTACGTAAGAGCTCGCTTTGATTTAGACTGTCTGTCTGAATAAATGGTTGGGATAACTATAAACTTGTCAGTCCTTATTTTTCAGTGGTGTTTGGGTGCTGGACTTGAAGACATATATAAAAGAGTAACTAAAAGTACTAGTTAAATTGTCACATTGAATACAATATAAGCTAAATGTACTAGGGGCGGAAGGGTAGCCTAGTGGTTAGAGCGTTGGACTAGTAACCGAAAGGTTGCAAGTTCGAATCCCAGAGCTAACAAGGTACAAATCTGTCGTTCTGCCCTGAACAGGCAGTTAACCCACTGTTCCTAGGCCGTCATTGAAAATAAGAATTTGTTCTTAACTGATTTGCTTGGTAAAATAAAGGTAAAATTAGTACAGGGATGAGGTCTCAACTTCCTGTTGCGTTTCGAATAATAGAATACACAAGGTGCAATTTACGTAAAATGTAGTTGTGCATCAGCAGTCGCTCAATTAGCCCATGTCACGCAAAGCATCTTTAGATTGGGTAATTAGTCTCGAAACCAGCTACGTAAACTTGTAAGAATTGAGGTCGAATTACCAACGTTTTGATCATCAGTTATATTAACTGCAAGCATTTGCCTCCCCTATGGCAATGTGTAGAATTTCAGGAAACTTTTAAACAATATTTTTGGGGTCTTCACTGTCACGAGCAGGGCTGATCAAATGTTTTGCTCGCAGGGTGGTGGGTATGGATGTGGCTACGCAGAGCCACTGCGGATCCAATTTATTTTTGTTGCCCCCTACCCCAATTAAAGTTTCCATCCCTCTACTAGTTTATACAGTGTAGAAAACATTAGGAACACCTTCCTAATATTGAGTTTTGCCCTCGAACGGCCTCAATTTGTCAGTGCATCGACTAGTTGTCATGCATTCCACAGCGACGCTGGCCCATGTTGACTCCAATGCTTCCCACAGTTGGCTGGATGAGCTTTGGGTGGTGGACCGTTCTTGATACACACGGGAAACTGAGTGGAAAAACACAGTAGCGTTGCATACATACTCAAACCGGTGCACCTGGCACCTTCCATACCCCGTTCAAAGGCACTTAAATATTTTGTCCTGTTCATTCACCCTCAATGGCACACACAATGTCTTGAGACTTAAATTTTTATTTAACCTGTCTCTCCTTTGTCTACACTGAAGTGGATTTAACAGGACATCAAGGGATTATAGCCATCTGGTCAGTCTGTCAAAGAAAGAGCATGCTTTGTACTTTTGGTGTATATGTAATACCATTTTTAGTCTGCACAAAATGTTGATATACAGGCTTGCTTGCCGCAATTTACTTTTGACTTGATTCAAAAGCTGAATTTGGAAATGATCCCTTTTCCTAAGTAGAGTTTAACTTTGCACAGTCTAGCAGTAAACCATGCTTTCCTCAGATATTTTTGAGTTGCAAGAGTATAGAATGAGGGGAAGCAAGTAATTGATTGACTTGTGAGATTCACCCATGGCGTAGCCACAGGGTATAGGTGTTTTCCACATTTCCTACACCTGCCCTGTCCATTGCTTTTGAATGCAAGAGGGGGAGCATATGTGCACACTTTGGGGGGGAGAATATGACTTCTGCACAGACATGAGTGCCTAGGTGTTTCTGGACAACAATTTGACCTTTTTGGGTGGGTGAGCCAGTGTTACAAGAGGATGAACCACATCTTTGAGTGCTTGAAATTAAGTACATTTTTAAATTGGCTATGCTGTATACTTTCTTAATTCAGATGGTGAAGCTGAAATGTTTCATTTGGCTCTATTTTGGATTTGAGATGACATGTTTTATATGCCGCAACAATCCTGAATGTCACCTTTTTAAGGGTATTTGTCACCTTCAAATGGGGGAACTAGATGCATACAGTGCTTTTATTTCTAAATGGTTGAACATATGCATGAACATACCCTCAAATGAAAGGTGATGCTCTGTACTGTCGCGTAATATAAAACATTTGAGCTCAAATCCAGAATGCTGGAGTATAGGGCCAAGTTAAAAGTTGTAGCTTCACTGTCTATATAAATATGAATGAGTTTTATTCTCTAGGGTAGTAGTTCCCAACTTTAACAAATATTCTATGACACTTAAAGTCCCTATAAATGTATTTAGTGGTAATGACAATTTCATCTGATCGATACTGCAAATCTATTCTGTGACAAATGTTTTTATATATACCCTATTTAATATTATGAATATTTTCATAGTTCTGATAGTTCCTTACTCATTTTGGTTGATTTGTGTTTAGCCCTTTAAGTGTATTCTGCCAATGTGGACCAGATTAATTACATTTTTTTAGCTCCGGTAAAGTAGGTCTTTAGTTTAGAAAGGTTTGGGCTACAGAGAAGCGGTTTTCTGTATTTTAAAGGCACAACCACCGACACAAGCAATGCGCCATTTGTTTCTATGACAGATGCTGTTCTATAGCTTAGCCCAGTCATATATTAAGACATATTTCTCTGACTGAACCTGATCAGACTTGCCGATTTAAAATGATACAAATTACTTTGCTCGTGGTGTCCGCCCCTCAAATACAAATGTAACAGTCTGAGCACACTGGACTTGAAACAACGATACATATGTAACCATGTGCCATTTAATGTACTATCTGACCTGCACTAGTGCTCCCAAGTCTAAATGCTATGTGCATTCACTATACTGGTGAGAATGTACAACTTCAATCACTAATGGAAAAAGTGACTGTCTGAATGGAAGAATTTAACTATTAAATATTTTCTGGTAGGAGACAGTTAAGAGGACACCCAGGATGTTCTATAACCCTGAGTTAAACTAAAGCAATCTTCTATAAATTTACAAGTCAACATTTAAAATAAAATAAAAATGTAACTCAACTCATTTACGTTATAATCCACGTCAAGGTACAATTGAAGTCGGAAGTTTACATACACCTTAGCCAAATGCATTTAAACTCCATTTTTCACAATTCCTGACATTTAATCCGAGTAAAAATTCCCTGTTTTTGGTCAGTTAGGATCACCACTTTATTTTAAGAATGTGAAATGTCATAATGATTTCTTTGAGCTTTGATTTCTTTCATCACATTCCCAGTGGGTCAGAAGTTTACATACACTAAATTAGTATTTGGTAGCATTGCTTTTAAATTGTTTAACTTGGTTCAAACGTTTCACGTAGCCTTCCACAAGCTTCCCACTATAAGTTGGGTGAATTTTGGACCATTCCTCCTGACAGAGCTGGTGTAACTGAGTCAGGTTTGTAAGCCTCCTTGCTCGCACACGCTTTTTCAGTTCTGCCCAATTCTATAGGATTGAGGTCAGGGCTTTGTGATGGCCACTCCAATACCTCGACTTTGTTGTCCTTAAGCCATTTTGCCATAACTTCGGAAGTATGCGTGGGGTCATTGTCCATTTGGAAGACCCAATTGCGACCAACCTTTAACTTCTGATGTCTTGAGATGTTGCTTAAATATATCCACATAGTTTTCCAGCCTCATGATGCCATCTATTTTGTGAATTGCACCAGTTCCTCCTGCTGCAAAGCACCCCCACAACATGATGCTGCCACCCCCGTGCTTCACGGTTGGGATGTTGTTCTTCGGCTTGCAAGCATCCCCCTTTTCCTCCAAACATAACAATGGTCATTATGGCCAAACTGTTCTATATTTGTTTCATCAGACCAGAGGTCATTTCTCCAAAAAGTACCATCTTTGTCAACCATGTGCAGTTGCAAACTGTAGTCTGGCTTTTTTATGGCGGTTTTGGAGCAGTGGCTTCTTCCTTGCTGAGAGGCCATTCAGGTTATGTCGATATAGGACTAATTTTACTGTGGATATAGATACTTTTGTACCTGTTTCCTCCAGCATCTTCACAGGGTCCTTTGCTGTTGTTCTGGGATTGATTTACACTTTTCGCACCAAAGTACGTTCATCTCTAGGAGATGAACGGTATGACGACTGCGTGATCCCATGGCGTTTATTCTTGTGTACTATTGTTTGTATAGATGAATGTGGAACCTTCAGGCGTTTGGAAATTGCTCCTAAGTATGAACCAGACTTGGAGGTAAAAAAAAATTCTGAGGTCTTGACTGATTTCTTTTGATTTTCCCATGATGTCAAGCAAAGAGGCACTGAGTTTGAAGGTAGGCCTTCAAACTCAGCCAATTGACTCAGATGATGTCAATTAGACTATCATACGGTTCAATAGCCATGACATAATTTTCCAAGCTGTTTAAAGGCACAGTCAACTTAGCGTATGTAAACTTCTGACCCACTGTAATTGTGATACAGTGAATTATGGGAAATAATCTGTCTGTAAATAATTGTTGGAAAAATTACTTGTCATGCCCAAAGTAGATGTCCTAACCGACTTGCCAAAACTATAGTTTGTTAACAAGAAATTTGTGGAGTGGTTGAACCTAAGTGTATGTAAACTTCAGACTTCAATTGTATGGTGTTGTAAATAAACTGTAAAATACTGACTGGGAGGCTGCTGAGGGGAGGACGGCTCATAACAAGGGCTGGAATGGAGTCCATGAAATGGCATCAAACACATCAAAGATGTACTTTCTTTGTGTTTGTTACCATTCATTTGACTCCATTCGAGCCATTATTATGAGCTGTTCTCACCTCAACAGCCTCCACTTGTGTAGGCCTACTGCTGTATGTTGCTACTATCCCTGACAGCCTCATAACATGGACGTAGAGTCCAACTACAATTCCGGTGATCGCCGCCAGGTGGCAGTAAAGGTATTCTGTGCTGTGGGAGGAAGTGGTTATGGAAAACAGAAGAAAAAGCTAACCGATAAACAGGCTGAATCCGCAAACTGCGTTGATGACTGGCAAACTGAGAATTTGTGACGGGTAATATATTATAGTGTTAACTTTTCGACTGACTGTTTGTAGTTTTATATGACATAGCTAAACACGATTAGCTACTTTTGGAGGCGAGAAGAAAGGCATACAATGCCGTGGGAGCGCTTTTTCTCATCTTCGCCTCTCCTTGCTCGTCTTCCTCATTTACCGACTGCGTGAGGACGGACTCAAACAAGAAACTGCTGTATCGACAACTGTCAATAACTGTAGCTAGCAAGCTAGCTAGCTGTAACCTGAACAAGTGTTAATTTACAATGGCGGATAGCGTAGGAGAGGTTGCTAATGGTGAAATTGGGTTAGGTGTTGGTAGTCAGGGAAATGGAGCTCCGTTGTTACCTAGTTTGGGTAATTCTCTGCCGGGCCACTCGACGAGTGGAGCTAACCTGGCCTCACCACCACCTGCAGCGGCCGCAGAGACTGGCCTAGCTGTCATGTCCCCTGGAGCCACAACCACCTCAACCGTGGTGACTGGGAGCGGGTTTGGAGGTGCAGGTGTTCTTAGCGCTGTAGTGGGCTCTGCCATTCCAATACCCCTCTACTCGGCCACCAATGCTCTGCCAGGCAGTATCGGTTTGGGGGTGGCCGGAGCAGGCCTCTTGTCCCAAATTCATGCAACGTCCTGGGACCCAACACTAAGTACCGACTGGGACAACGAGAAGACGTCCCAGCAATGCATTCTCCGAATCAAAAGGTAAACATCTGAGTATCCAGATATACACTGGTGGGCTTGCCTGTTACAACATATGGAATGTGGTTCCATGCTGTCTGAAAACGAAAGAACCACATCACACGTGTTTTTGTGACTATAAATGTTACTTTTTGCTAACACCAGTGTTGCATACGGCAGGAAGCCTAGTGGTAGAGCGTTGGGTAAGTAACTGAAAGGTTGCTGGATCGAATACCTGATCTGACAAGATAAAAATCTGTAGTTCTACCCTTGAACAAGGCAGTTAACCCACTGTAACCCCGTTAGGCGTCATTGTAAATAGGAATTTGTTCCTAACTGACTTGCCTGGTTTATTTAAAAAAAAGTCTATGATCATGACTGTTCCATGACATTACACATGAGTCATTGGAAGGCGTCTACTGTATTGGGAAGTTTTGATAAGAGCCCTGACACTGTCTGAACTTTAACGTGTTGCTTGCAGTACGGTTTTGGCACCTTTCATATCAGGGGCTCTGGAGTGGCGCAGCGGTCTAAGGCACTGCATCTCAGTGCGTCACCACAAATGCTGGTTCGTTCCCGGGCTGTGTCACAAACAACCATGATGGGGCGGGGCACAATTGGCCCAGAATTGTCCGGGTTAGGGGATTTTAAATAAGAATTGGTTCTTAACCTACTTGCCTATTAAGATATAGGTAAAAATACAACATTTGAGGAAATACATTTAAAAAAAGCAATAGGTTAAATTGATACGCATGTTCATAGGGTTAGTGTTCCCACACGGCCATATCTCCATGTTACAGCGCTTGTTTAATTAGCTATCTAGCATGTTCTGAACACTTGTGTCTAAGCATAACTCGAGAAGTGTAGTTTCGTTGGATGGAGGCACCCATAGCTGTATGGATCTGTAGAAAACCTCTGCAGTAAATGTATATTTTTTTATTTGAAGGTTTCTTTCCCGCTGATGAAAGATAAGGGATATGTTTCGAAAGCTCTGTCGCAAGCAATGATTAACGACACTTAACTTTAAAACGGCGTCAGGATTGTAGTTCCAAAGAGGTAGTTTTGGGCGAAGCTAATGGCTGAAAACTAGGGAGAAGGCAGAATGTCGCCTAGTTTTCAAGCGCTAGGACTGACAGTGAGGATTTGTGAAGAGCAGAATCAACAACCTCTGCAAAATCAAAACAATTGCTTTTGTGAGAATGTGTTAATTATGTAAATTACAGCTGAAAAGTACCAGAGGCCTGCCTTTCGTCCCATGTGAGCGCAGGTCCATTAGAGTATGACCCCGTGAGACACTGGTACTGGCCCATATAGATGGAAACAGAAAAGTCTGAGCCTTTTGGCTGAAACACTGGGGTAAATCCTGTAAGAAAATGGTTACTTACGCTACTAGTTAGGCCAATAGTTAGTATTGATTGGTCAGAGTTACTGATGTCATAACATGTCAATCCATTTGCTTACTATGATGTGACTCTGTAATTAATATATTGACCTTATATTATGAAAAGTATAAACACAACATTGTCAACATTACATTGTTGACATAAAAGGTGCCACTTGTCTCTTAAAATGTTTTGCCCCTAGTGACAGTCTGCTTGTGCTAATCATGCCAAGTAGGCAAGAGCACAAACAGATCTGGGATTAGGCTGCTATCATTGTGTATTAGCATCTTTTCTTAAGTTTGCCGCCTTACTCTCTCCTCAGGGATATAATGTCCATCTATAAGGAGCCTCCCCCGGGTATGTTTGTGGTTCCTGACCCTCACGACATGACTAAGGTAAAGCTCACCGACTTCCACCACCACTCCCTAGGTCCACAGGGTCTGTTCTGGTACAACTGTACAAAGTCAGATGCAATGCGAGTTTCATCAATGGCCATTGTCATTTGGCTATGATGTTGAAATATGAGCCTTAGACCTTACTGTGCTACGTTTAGCTAGCCAGACTGTGAAGTGTTTGAATGGTGTATGAAACAATCCAATATGGGACTTGAAAGACGGGTGCTGTCCATCAAATGTTGATGCAGAGTTACAGTTAAAGCAACTCCTATCCCAGGCTCAAGTTGTGTGGGGGGATCCTTCTTTAAATCAATTGCTCATTTTCTTTTGTCAGGCCCCAATTTACTTTATAACCCACAGACTCAATGTTTGTACTAAGTCCAAAAAAATCCATGAAATTGGACATACTAAACAAACAATACAGCCATTGAAGAACTTTTGCTGTGGCAAGAGGAACAACAGCCATCTTGGAATTAGTGTTCTGCACAACTATTATGAGGATTATGGAGAAATTCAACGCATCAACACCCTCACTAAATATTAGTCCTGACTCTAGTCTTCCCTCCTCAGATCCATGCCCTCATCACAGGACCCTTTGACACGCCCTACGAGGGAGGCTTCTTCCTCTTCCTGTTCCGCTGCCCCCCGGACTACCCCATCCACCCCCCACGGGTCAAGCTCATCACCACCGGCCAAAACACTGTGCGCTTCAACCCCAACTTTTACCGTAACGGCAAAGTATGCCTCAGCATCCTCGGGTAAGCCAGGGTCCTGCAGCTCAGGGGAAACCTGCTGCACCTGAGCAACCCATACATCTATGCCCATTTCCCTTTCTAACTAGGGGAGGGGGTGACTAGCGTTTGAAATGGGACAAGGCATTCAGCAGTCAACCTTTTAAACCCAGACCCATAGAATAGTAGCTCTTACAAACTATATACATGGGACACAGTGGGATGTGGGGCGGCAGGTAGCCTAGTGGTTAGAGCATTGGGCCAGTAACCGAAGGGTTGCTAGATTGAATCCCCGAGCTGACTAGTTAAAAATCTGCCCCTGATCTTGGCAGTTAACCCACTGTTCCTAGGCTGTCATTGTAAATAAGAAGTTGTTCTTAACTGACTTGCCTAGTTAAATAGATTTAAAATGTGACCTGCAATCAATATCAGGATCCCACCTAATTAAACACAGAGAATGAAAAACAGCAGACAGTACTGCCCAATAGTTGCAAGTGCTTCTGTATTACTCAAGCCTACCTGGTCTGACCACAACTGTAAGGGGTCATTCTTTAGCAGAACATGGCTATTTATGGCAGCTCTCTATATAGAGACGCAGATCATTTCTTGCATTTCAGCACATCCTCCCAGAGCGCCCCCTCACTGTCGATGTGTGTGACTTTGTCCCAGAAGATGCGATGCCATCATTTTCCTGCTTTCAATAGTACACAACAAAAAAATATTCTGAATAATGTGCCCATGTATCGTAATTCAAATCAAATTTTATTTGTGACATACACATGGTTAGCAGATGTTAATGCGAGTGTAGCGAAATGCTTGTGCTTCTATTTCCGACAATGCAGTAATAACCGAGTAATCTAACCTAACAATTCCACAACTACTACCTTATACACACAAGTGTAAAGGGATAAAGAGTATGTACATAAAGATATATGAATGAGTGATGGTACAGAACGGCATAGGCAAGATGCAGTAGATGGCATCGAGTACAGTATATACATATGAGATGAGTAATGTAGGGTATATAAACATAAAGTGGCATAGTTTAAAGTGGCTAGTTATACATGTATTACATAAAGATGGCTAGATGCAGCAGTTTAAATGAGTACAGTATATACATACAGTGAGGCAAAAAAGTATTTAGTCAGCCACCAATTGTGCAAGTTCTCCCACTTAAAAAGATGAGGCCTGTAATTTTCATCATAGGTACACTTCAACTATGACAGACAAAAAATCCAGAAAATCACATTGTAGTATTTTTTATGAATTTATTTGCAAATTATGGTGGAAAATAAGTATAGTTGAAGTGTACCTATGATGAAAATTACAGGCCTCTCATCATTTTAAGTGGGAGAACTTGCACAATTGGTGGCTGACTAAATACTTTTTTGCCCCACTGTATTGAGATGAGTAATGTAGGGTATGTAAACATTATATTAAGTGGCATTGTTTAAAGTGGCTAGTGATACATTTTTACATCAATTTCCATTATTAAAGTGGCTGGAGTTGAGTCAGTATGTTGGCGGCAGCCACTCAATGTTAGTGGTGGCTGTTTAACAGTCTGGTTGCCTTTGAGATTAAGCTGTTTTTCAGTCTCTCGGTCCCTGCTTTGATGCACCTGTACTGACCTCGCCTTCTGGATGATAGCGGGGTGAACAGTTAGTGGTTGTCCTTTATGATCGGGTGGTTGTCCTTTATGATCTTTATGGCCTTCCTGTGACATCGGGTGGTGTAGGTGTCCTGGAGGGCAGGTAGTTTGCCCCCGGTGATGCGTTGTGTAGACCTCACTACTCTCTGGAGAGCTTTACGGTTGTGGGCGGAGAAATTGCCGTACCAGGCGGTGATACAGCCCGACAGGATGCTCTCGATTGTGCATATCTGTAGAAGTTTGTGAGTGCTTTTGGTGACAAGCCAAATTTCTTCAGCCTCCTGAGGTTGAAGAGGCGCTGCTGCGCCTTCTTCACCACACTGTCCGTGTGGGTGGACCAATTCAGTTTGTCTGTGATGTGTACGCCGAGGAACTTAAAACTTACTACCCTCTCCACTATTGTCCCATCGATGTGGATAGGGGGGTGCTCCCTCTGCTATTTCCTGAAGTCCACAATCATCTCCTTTGTTTTGTTGACGTTGTGTGAGGTTATTTTCCTGACACCACACTCCGAGGGCCCTCACCACCTCAATGTAGGCCGTCTCGTCGTTGTTGGTAATCAAGCCTACCACTGTAGTGTTGTCCGCAAACTTGATGATTGAGTTGGAGGCGTGCATGGCCAAGCAGTTGTGGGTGAACAGGGAGTACAGGAGAGGGCTCAGAACGCACCCTTGTGGAGCCCCAGTGTTGAGGATCAGCGGGGTGGATATGTTGTTACCTACCCTCACCACCTGGGGACGGCCCGTCAGGAAGTCCAGTACCCAGTTGCACAGGGCGGGGTCGAGACCCAGGGTCTCGTGCTTGATGACGAGTTTGGAGGGTATGGTGGGTATGGTGTTAAATGCTGAGCTGTTGTCGATGAACAGCATTCTCATAAGTATTCCTCTTGTCCAGATGGGTTAGGGTAGTGTGCAGTGTGGTTGCGATTGCGTCGTCTGTGGACCTATTTGGGCGCTAATCAAATTGGAGTGGGTCTAGGGTGTCAGGTAGGGTGGAGGTGATATGGTCCCTGACTAGTGTCTCAAAGCACTTCATGATGATGGAAGTGAGTGCTACGGGGCGGTAGTCGTTTAGCTCACTTACCTTAGCTTTCATGGGAACAGGAACAATTCTATTTTGCACCTATGGCTCCTTGAAACAGCTTTGAAATACTTCCTCTCTTTCCCTTTATAGTAGTGTTGGTCAGTCTCGGGAACCTACAGGGAGTGCAAATTTGATCTACTATTCAGTCTACAATACTTTTTTGGGTGAAGCACCGTAGCTCATATACAACTTAAACTTTATATTTTGCTTGGTGCACGGGCTCCTGACCTGAATCTTTTGTGCTTTAACCTCTTTGTTCTGGTTTGTTGTCTAGGACTTGGACAGGGCCAGCATGGAGCCCAGCCCAAAGCATCTCCTCCGTTCTGATCTCCATCCAGTCCCTGATGACTGAGAACCCCTACCACAACGAGCCAGGCTTTGAACAGGTAAGCCTATAGCACACTGGCAAGTTGGCCTCTAATTTAGCTGGCAAGCCAAACCATAATCCCCAGAATGCAGTTAAATCCCACTGCCTTATGGGGAATCTGGTTCCCTGAAGAAATGCTGCCATTTTGATCAACAAAGCTACTGTGTTTTTGGCATATGATATTGTGATGTAATTTGACTGTTGTCTGACTTACAGAAGACTTCAGCTGTTCTATGTTTCTATTTAGTTGTTTGCTATTTCTTCCCAGTTTGTAGAGGTTTGTGTAAACGTGTTTGTGAAAAGCAACAGACTGACCATATCGGTGTGGGATGTGTCACTTTTTGTGTCTTGAATTTCCCCCTTACATCTGCTCCCTCTGACCCTCCCTTTGCCAGGAGAGACACCCTGGGGACAGCAAGAACTACAATGAGTGCATCCGCCATGAGACCATGCGCGTGGCTGTATGTGACATGCTGGATGGGAAGGTGCCCTGTCCAGAAGCCTTGTGGTGAGTTAATCTTGGATTGTTGACTCCAAAATAAAAGTTTGAGACTTGAAACCTCAAAAGAGGACTGATGTCGAGATGAGTCAATGTTCCATGGCATCTATTGTCTAGGTCCAGCTACAATTCTTCAGAAAGTATTCAAACACCTTGAAGCTTTCTACATTTTGTTGTTACAGCCTGAGTTTAAAATGGATTACATTTTGATTTTGTGTCACTGATCTACACACACTACCCCATGTCAGTGGAATTATGTTTTTAGAAATTAAAAACAAATGAAAAGCTGAAATGTTTTGAGTCAATAAGTGTTCAACCCCATTGTTATGGCAAGCCTAAACTTCAGGAGTAATTTGTTTAATAAGTTGAATGGACTTACTGTGTGTAATAATTGTTTGGCATGATTGATGATGCAGATGCTAAGCTACAGAACTGTTTTGCTAGCACAGACTGGAATTTCTCCCGGGATTCTTACGATGGCATTTAGTAGTACACCACATCACTGGCTTCATCAATAAGTGCATCGACGACGTCGTCCCCACAGTGACTATAAGTATGTACCCCAACCAGAAGCCATGGATTACAGGCAACATCCTCACTGAGCTAAAGGGTAGAGCTGCTGCTTTCAAGGAGCGGGACTCTAACCCGGACGCTTATAAGAAATTCTGCTTATAAGAAATCCTTTGACGAAGGATTTCTTCTCCCTCTCATTCACTGAGTGTGTGTACACACACACACACACGTTTCTTTATGCACCTTGGAGAAGCAGAACACACAGGTTATAATGTTTGGGGCAAATCCAACACAACACATTGAGTACCTCTCACTATATTTTCAAGCATATGCTGGTGACTGCATCATGTTATGGGCATGCTTGCCATCTGCAGGGACTGGAGGTTTTTTTAGGATAAAAAGAAACGGACTAAACGCAGGCAAAATCCTCGTGGGAAAACCTGGTTAATTCTGCTTTCCAACAGACACTGGGTGGCAAATTTCTGCATTATAATAACCTAAAATCCCAGGCCAAATCTACACTGGAGTTACTTAAGACGATACTGCATGTTCCTGAGTGGCCTAGTTGCAGTTTTGACTTAAATCGTCTTGAAAATCTATGGCAAGACTTGAAAATGGCTGTCTAGCAATGATCAACAACCAGCTTGACAGAGCTTCAAGAATTTAAACAAATAATGGGAAATATTGTACTATCCAGGTTTTCCAAGCTCTTAGACTTACCCAGAAAGACTCACAGCTGTATTTGCTGCCAAATGTGACTAATGTGTTGACTCAGGGGATTGAATACTTATCTAATCTAAATATATTATTTTATTTTCCATCAATAATACAATTTAGTATTTTGTGTAGATCATTGTCAAAAATAAATGTAAATCCATTTTAACCCCACTTTTGTAACGCAACACAATGTGGAAAAGTCAAGGGGTGTGAATACTTTCTGAAGGGACTGTATATGCCTGAACTCCAAATTAAGGCTACAGGCCACGTCTAATGTCCTTTATTGTATATGAGGCATATAGTTGAACCTTGAGGGATTGCAAGAGACATGTTCAAAGCCACTGACCCACAATCCATTTCCAACACACATCTCTCAATGGCGAGTAATTTCAATTGTAGCTGTTTAGCATTTGTTTTTGTGGGTAGTTAATAACCTGTTCCTGTGTTGCAGGAGTGTGATGGAGAAATCATTCCTGGAGTACTATGACTTCTACGAGGGGGTCTGCAAAGAGAGACTACACCAACAGGGACAGAACATGCAGGTATTGCCAGA
The DNA here is from genome assembly GCF_002021735.2 of Oncorhynchus kisutch. Classification (NCBI taxonomy): domain Eukaryota; kingdom Metazoa; phylum Chordata; class Actinopteri; order Salmoniformes; family Salmonidae; genus Oncorhynchus; species Oncorhynchus kisutch. The sequence goes on from NC_034179.2 coordinate 67,340,501, forward strand.
GACCTCATTCTCCCTCTCATTTACTGTGTGTGTGTGTACCCACACACACACACACAAGTTTCTTTATGCACCTTGGAGAAGCAGAACACACAGGTTATAATGCATCACACATCCTGATAACTAATGCACTGCACCTTCCCTGGGGTTCTAGCAGGGTTTCCTAAATTGGGTTCTCGTGACCTCAAGGGGTAGACGTTTTGTTTTTTGCCCTAGCACTATACAGCTGACTCAAATAATCAACTATTCATCCAGCTTTAATTTTAATCAGCTGTGTAGTGTTAGGGCATAAACCAAAATGTGCACCCATTTGGGTCCTGATGACCGAGCTTGTGAAACCCTGGGTTAGAGGACTGAGGGATGTACATGCCCAAACGTTTAAATGGGTACTTCAGGATTTGGCGGTTAAACATTGTATCTTCTTTCCTGGACTCAGATGAACTTGTTGATACCATTTATATGTTTCTGCTTTCATTATGAAGGAAGTTGGAGGTAGTTTCGCGAGCCAATGTAGACTAACATTAGCACAATGACTGGGCTTTCTGTGGTAACAGCTAGCATGCTAGCTATTACTATAGATGCCCAGTCATTGTGCTAATGCTGGTTAGCAACTGTGCTAACGCTAGTTAGCAATTTCCTTCAAACTTTACACAGAAACATAATAATGACATCCACAAGCAGTAGCATTGTGTGGGTAAAATCACTGGGGAAGCCAGTTATAACCTGTTAGTTCATATGCCTTGCGACAGTGATAGATAGGCCTAAGGCAAAGACAATAAGAAGACAGTGGCAGAATAAATTTAAACACGCCGTCTGTTTCATCACAAAACCAGAGAGCAAACTGTCTGGAGTTCACAAGGCATATTGCATGTAACAAACAGTTACATGACCTACAGCATGGTCATGCAAGTTAATGTTTCCACCATTTTCAGACTGCTAAACAACTGATTTAGAACCACAGTTAACTGAAGTCGCAAAGAAAACAGGAGCTGCCTCCACTATTCTAGCACCATTTCAACATCAAATCAACCATGCTTAGTCTAATACAGTGACAACTAAAATCTACCAAAAACAAATTAGTCAAAATAATGATGCTGTCCATGGTTCTGATGTATGTGTGTGAGCGTTCGTGCAAGTAAAAAAGACAAAAAAGACAAACATGTTGACTCACCCAATGCCATCCTCTCATTCATCCTCTCATTCATGTTGACGAAAACGGTCTATAACTCTGTCATACAGTACACAGTTTTTTGTGTGTTTTTTTGTCCGAGGCTACCTGGTTAAAATGCTTACTTGCTAGCCTAACTTTCTTTTGTGAGCAACTTTAGCTAGTTAACATTAGCCTTCTATGTATTGAACCCTCAGGCCAGGGGCACAACAAATTATGTTCTACCCCTGAACAAGGCAGTTAACCCACTGTTCCTAGGCCGTCATTGAAAACAAGAATTTGTTCTTAACTGACTTGCCGAGTTAAATATGGGTAAAATAAAATGTATGGCTGGATCATAATCGCTGTCATAATCATTGGCCTGTAAGGAGAATGAAGTCAAACTACAAGTAGATCTCCATCCATGACTAATTTAGGAAAAACACAATTTTAGCTAGCCTGCAGAGGACCACCACCAAATGCAACAATTCAAGTTTCTGTCAATGATGTATGCTTTTCATGCAATTTGATAGAAGTGACGCCAACTTCCCATGACACTTTTTGTCATTATTGGTGTGCCAGGACCTGTCACAGTTGAGTGCACTCAGTTTAGCTCAACGCTGAATGGCTATTATTTTATACTTTTTTTTAAAAATTTTTATCAAGGGAGGCCAAATGCTCACTGGCTTCCCTTGCATTCCATGTTAAGGGCGGCAACAATGTCATAATATTTTGGATCAGACGGCGTCAGATAGATGACCTACACATGGAGACAGAGGGGTGCTGTTTTGCTCTCAGATGCTTTCTCCGGTGAGGTACATTCGGTCTCTTGCAAATTTTGCTGATGACACAATCGCACTCCACACTGCCCTTTCCTACCTGGACAAAAGGAACACCTAGGTGAGAATGCTATTTGTTGTCTACAGCTCACGTTCAACACCATAGTGCTCACGAAGCTCATCATTAAGCTAAGAACCCTGGGACTAAACACCTCCCTCTGCAACTGGATCCTAGACTTCCTGATGGGGTGCGCGCTTAGTTCCCTCCTGTACTCCCTGTTCACCCACGACTCCAACACCAAGTTTGCTGATAACATAACGGGGGTAGGCCTGATCACCAACGAAGAGACAGCCTATAGGGAGGAGGTCGGAGACCTGGCAACAACCTCTCCCTCAATGTGAGTAAGACAAAAGAGATGATCGTGGACTACAGGATAAGGAGGGCCGAACACGACCCCATTCACATCGATGGGGCTGTAGTGGAGCAAGTTGAGAGCTTCAAGTTCCTTGGTGTCCACATCACCAACAAACTATCATGGTCCAAGCACACCAAGACAGTCGTGAAGAGGGAACGACAACACATTTTCACCCTCAGGAGACTGAAAAGATTTGGCATCGGTCCACAGATCCTCAAAGTTCTTCAGCTGCACCATCGAGAGCATCCTGACCTGTTGCATCACTGCCTGGTATGGCAACTGCTTGGCCTCCGACCGTAAGGTGCAACAGAGGGTAGTGTACAGCCCAGTACATCACTGGGGCCAAGCTTCCTGCCATCCAGGACCTACAGTTGAAGTCATAAGTGTACATACACCTTAGCCAAATACATTTAAACTACAGGATGTTCTAGAACACCCAGGATGTTCTATAACCCTGAGTTAAACTAAAGCAGTCTTCTATAAGTTACAAGTCAACTTTAAAAAATAAAATAATTTTTTTTAACTGCCAACTCATTTAGGTTATAATCCACGTCCAGGTACAGTCGGAAGTTTACATACACCTTAGCCAAATACATTTATACTCCGTTTTTCACAATTCCTGACATTTAATCCAAGTAAAAATTCCCTGTCTTAGGTCAGTTAGGATCACCACTTTTATTTTAAGAATGTGAAATGTCAGAATAATAGTAGTGGTTTATTTCAGCTTGTATTTATTTAATCACATTCCCTGAGGGTCAGAAGTTTACATGCACTCAATTAGTATTTGGTAGCATTGCCTTCCACAAATTGTTTAACTTGGGTCAAACGTTTCAGGTAGCCTTCCACAAGCTTCCCACAATAAGTTGGGTGAATTTTGGCCTATTCCTCCTGACAGAGCTGTTGTAACTGAGTCAGGTTTGTAGGCCTCCTTGCTCGCACAAGCTTTTTCAGTTCTACCCAAAAATATTCTATAGGATTGAGGTCAGGGCTTTGTGATGGCCACTTCAATACCTTGACTTTGTTGTCCTTAAGCCATTTTGCCACAACTTCGTAAGTATGTTTGGGGTCATTGTCTATTTGGAAGACCATTTTGCAACCAAGCTTTAACTTCCTGACTGATGTCTTGAGATGTTGCTTCAATATATCCACATAATTTTCCATCCTCTTGATGCCATCTATTTTGAAGTGCACCAGTCCCTCCTGCAGCAAAGCACCCCGACAACATGATGCTGCCACCCCCTTGCTTCACGGTTGGGATGGTGTTCTTCTGCTTGCAAGCATCCCCTTTTCCCTCCAAACATAACGATGGTCATTATGGCCAAACGGTTCTATTTTTGTTTCATCAGACCAGAGGACATTTCTTCAAAAAGTACAATCTTTGTCCCCATGTGCATTTGCAAACCGTAGTCTGGCTTTTTTATGGCGGTTTTGGAGCAGTGGATTCTTCCTTGCTGAGCGGCCTTTCAGGTTATGTCGATATAGGACTTGTTTTACTGTGAATATACATACTTTTGTACCCGTTTCCTCCAGCATCTTCAAGATCTTATGCTTTTGTTCTGGGATTGATTTGCACTTTTCGCACCAAAGTACGTTCATCTCTAGGGGACAGAACGTGTCTCCTTCCTGAGCGGTATGACAGCTGTGTGGTCCCATGGTGTTTATACTTGTGTACTATTGTTTGTACAGATGAACGTGTTATCTTCAGGCGTTTGGAAATTGCTCCCAAGGATGAACCAGACTTGTGGAGGTCTAAATTATTTTCTGAGGTCTCTGCTGATTTTCTTTTGATTTTCCCATGATGTCAAGCAGAGGCACTGAGTTTGAAGGTAGGCCTTGAAATACATCCACAGGTACACCTCCAATTGACTCAAATGATGTCAATTAGCCTATCGGAAGCTTCTAAAGCCATGACTTCATTTTCTGGAATTTTCCAAGTTGTTTAAAGGCACAATCAACTTAGTGTATGTAAACTTCTGACCCACTGGAATTGTGATAGTGAAATAATCTCTGTAAACAGTTGTTGGAAAAATGACTTGTCATGCACAAAGTAGATGACCTAACCGACTTGCCAAAACTATAGTTTGTTAACAAGAAATTTGGAGTGGTTGAAAAACGAGTTTTTAAATGACTCCAACCTAAGTGTATGTAAACTTCCGACTTCAACTGTATATACTATGCTGTGTCAAAGGAAGGCCCAAAAAATTGTCAGACCCCAGTCACCCAAGTCATAGACTGTTCTCTCTGCTACCGCACGGCAAGCAGTACCGGAGTGCCAAGTCTAGATCCAAAAGGCTCCTTAATAGTTTCTACACTGCTGCGTAGTCACTTGACCCCTACCTACATGTGCAAATTTACTCCGACTACTTCGACACATTGACTCGGTACCGGTGGTTCCTGTATATAGCCTCATTATTGTTTTTTAAACTTTTTTAAAACTTTAAATAGTAAGTATGTTGTTAACTCTATTTTTCTTAACTGCATTGTTGGTTAAGGGCTTGTAAGTAAGCATTTAACTGTAAGGTGTACACCTGTTGGATTTTTTTCTTGGATTGTTTTGGGAAGCCTGACCTCCCTTGCCATCCATGAATACATGCCACTGTCCACGTTCATCTGACTCTTCATTGCCAAAATAATTTGTCGCCGTTTACAGAAGGTTGTCCAAACATATATAAAGAAATTATCTCTAAAACAGTATACATTGCTCCCACATGCTATAAACCAGCACAACCATAGTGGGACATTTCAGATTTGAAATATGAGATGCACATCCCACACACTCTTTCTCTCCTTACACACCTCCAGGACCCTTTTGGGGAGAAGAGGGGTCGCTTCGACTACCAGGGCCTACTGGCACGCCTGAGCACCACCCAGAGGCGCATTCGGGAGAAGTGCCCACCGGAGGACAACGATGACCACTCAGACTCTGACACCAGCTCCTCAGGCACGGACCCAGATAGCCAGGGCAGCTCCCAGCCTTAGTCACCAGATGGCGCCACACTACCTTTCTTTTTCAGTCTCCCCCTTTCTGTTTTTGCAAGATGGTTTTGGCTCAAGTGAGATGTTGAGGGTAAAGGCCTGATTTCAGGAAGCACTTGTGATACAAAGGCAGGGGATAGCTTAATGTCTGTTTTGATTGGTTCTTTTTCCTTCCCCCCCCCCCGCCCCCAATGACTGCCTTTTAATTTGTTTCCCCCAGCTGTTGTAAGTTAACAATGCCAGTCTACACTTAGATGGTGTTGGGAGTTTGGCTTGTAGAAATGGACACTGTTTCTTTGAAAGCAATTTGTCATAGATTCTGCCTTTTTGTCTTTGTTTTCCCATGCCCGATTGGATTAGGAAGAAGCGGTGATATCTGAGATTGACCATTCTCAATATTCAGTCTGTACAACCACATCAGTCGTCTTAATCAAATCACCAAACTTCTATTCATTCATACATTGGTACACACACCTCAGACTATCCACTTCTAAAGTCCCATTGTCTCATGTTCTTTCCTTAATCTGAATAGTACTTAATAAAATTATGAACCAAGTCATAATTACATTATGAATTCATAATGAATTGCATAAGTAAAAATAAAAAACACCTCCAGTAATGCCTAGTACAAAATATGTACAGTTGCGGCCACATATATTGGCACCTTTGCACTTTACAGTGGAACAGATTGTAATATTTATTATTTTCAAAACTGGTTGGATAGCTATTTTTACCCTGTTGGCACTTGCAACTTATGACAAGTGAGGATAAATTACACAATCACTTGCCTCTAACCAAATTGTTTTGAATTTTCAATAATGCAGTCCAGGCCATATTTTGACTTTAAAAAAAATCTATTTCAGTTTCATAACATTTCTCGGTCCTTTGCAGATACAATTACGTGTGAAGTTTTTTCTCTACTTATTTGTGAAGAAATAGTGAATCGTTCGAGGGTGCCAATATATCTAATATATATATATATATATATATATATATATATATATATATATATATATATATATATATATATATATGCACAGCGAGAGAGTTTATTGTGGTCTATGGGGAGTTTCTTCAAATAATTTTCCATTGACTGACTGCTAAAGCCTGCATGGAAAGTTATTTGTAAAAAAAAAAAAAATCTCTGCATGAAAACAAATCTCAATGTTTGTTCATGATTATCATTGATCTGTATGTAAGTGTTGTGGATTTCACCTTCAAGAGATGTTTTTCTTCTGATGCTAAAATGCTGGTAGAGTAATAGGGATCCTAATATCTCCATTTAAGCTAAATGGTGGAGTCTATGGACATTAGGTTTGGGGTCACTACAAAAAGTTTAGAAAGATGGATTTGTCATTTGACCTGTCCCATTTAACCAATGCCACGTTTTCCATTGCATTTTTCATTGAAGGCAGTGGACTGGTGCCTCTTCAACTCTATATAGCGGAGTCAGCCGGTACCAAACAGGCACAGACCTGTTTGTTAGATCTCCACGGTGTCACCTTTTCAGTCATCTGAAAGCCACCACCAGGATTTTCAAACGAGCCACGGGAAATGTTTTATGATGGTAACATAAATACCAGACACCTGCTTCGATGCCGTGACAACTTTCATTCATTGAGAGTTTTCGCCTGCGATGGGTTTCTGTAGATTGATTTGTATAACGATTTTTATGTTGGTCTGGCCGTTTTTAAGCGCTAAATGTTCTACGTTGGCTTACATATATGGTGTCAGAAGTGCGTTCCACAGGTTGAAACAGTCTTAAGATACAAGTTCAATATAAACCTAACCTGGCAGTAACACTGACAACACAAACTTTAAATGGACTTCAAGTGATCGAGGATTTTTTTTTGTATGAGAAACCGTATGACCTGTTCTAAACAGTGGTCTTGTCTGCGGTAAATGGTCAATCTTATTCTTTCATATTGATGTGAAGTTCTTATTCTCGCTTTGAAAGACGTTAAGCCTTATCAAGACTTCTTCCCGAGCCACAATTATTTTCAGTCTCTGAATTGTCCCCCTTCAAAGTGTCACAAAACATTGCATATCAGCCTGGGCAGCTCACCAATAACCTCTAGTGAGGCCTCAGCGGCTGTTCAGCGGATAGGGGGCTAAACACCTCTACCGTGTCACTTGGTTTGTAGTCCTGTCTAGCAAGATGCAACAAATAATTATACTGTCTTCAGTCTTTATTGCATTTTGGAACTACCCACTCAGGATACAACAAAACCTCTTGCTTTGTAATTGCCTGTCTGGACCACAATCTACTGTCTAATTAAGGAGGCCAGCTCCAATGCAGAGTGGCACCCAAACAGGACTGGACCACACCCTTTTCCTTCTCATGGACATGTTTTTCTATTCCCTCCCATCTGGGTGCATTTCTGCTTACTTCTCTTAGTTGACAGGGACTGGGACTTCCTCTCACAGGAAAAAATGTTGGATTTAATAGATCTACTGTTTGAGAGTACTGCTAACTTTGTTTGCAAAGTTTGAAAAAAAAAATGTTTAAAATGTATGACTCTACTGCAAATGAAAATATTAAAGCAAAGATACTACTGGCCAGCTCCACTGCAAAGGATTAGGTGTGAGATGCTCCATGTAGCGACCAGTCAGTTTGAAACCTTGTTATGGTTTGGTGTGTATATTCCTGTAGCATTCTGATGTGACTCGTCTAGTGTGTCCCTTGTCTGATGGTTTATTTTGGGTTTGTGCCCCCAACCCAGAGATTCAAACTGAATCGCTTTTATTAAGGCATCTTCAATCCATAATGATATGGATTTCCATGTAGCTGTTTTCAGGAAGTGACTTATGTAAAGCATAGAAACTTCTAGAATAAATGTTGGCAATGACATAGTAAAAGTATATAATAATTACAAATGGGGATACCTTATCTGTCAGCCATCTCAATGAGATAAGTAACATTTGTATTGAGTCCCATTGCGTTAGATGTCTCGTATGTCCGACCTTCAATCTATGTAATTTCTTATGAGATGAGTGTGACACTATAATATACTGCACCTTTTCCCCAAGATTGAATTTAGGACTTGGGATGGTGTAGAGTAGACCACATTGCTTCTTAGATGGCTACCAGCAATGTACAGGGCTGCTAAACCTAGCTGCCACAGAGCTGCTGCTCTACGACAGGGTTTCCCCGAACTCTGTCTCGCCCCCCCCCCCCACCCCCTTGTGGTGCACATTTTTGTTTTTGCCCCAGCACTACACAGCTGATTCAAATAACCAACTCATCATCAAGCTTTGATTATTTGAATCAGCTGTGTATTGCTATGGCAAAAAACTAAACGTGCACCCAAGGGGTGGCCCCCAGGACGGAGTCTGGGAAATCCTGCTCTACAGTACATTCCCACAGGGGCGTTCAACACTCTAATGGCCATTCATTCTGTATCAGTCAATGGTAAGTGAATGGTTTACATTTTTGAGTTGACAAGATGTGGGACCCATTTTAGGCCTTGACTCAACGTTCCAGGCCAAGGCATTAGTCCCAAAACTTTGACTGCCACGTTTATGCAAGACTATTTTCATCTGATTTAATTTCTGTTTTCATTATATTGTATATGTAAAAAAAAAAAATACTAATAAAATATACAAATGGCTATTTTGATCTGTGGCATTCTGTTTCAGTGCAAGTGTTTATTATTAATAGTGAAAATTTTATAGGCATTCAGTTGAGGGCTTCAGCCCATCCACTGTTGTGTTGGTAATGCCAAGGAGGACTACAAGTCCCGTAAGCCCCATATGCAGTCAGTTCTGAAATTGTTGCTTTTTGTGGTCAATTAACAATTTCTTTGTGGATTTTGTGTGCTTGGGGTTATTGTCTTTGCTGGAATATCCACTTGAGGCCAAGTTTCAGCAACCTTGCCTGGCTACCCAACCACATTGCTCTGGGCAAACACCTAGCCACGCCTACAAACGTTTCGCGATCATAGAGCAGCGGAAGAATTCAGTTTGAGTCGTCAGTCAAGAGGCAACCAGGTTTTTGGCTACAATGTCCTGGTACTGGGTAAAGTTCACGATGCAGTTGACCATAAGGGCCCCAGGACCAGTGAAAGCAAAATAGCCCCATAACATCAAAGATCCACCACCATATTTTACAGTAGGTATGTGGTTATTTTCTGCTTATGCATTTCGTCACCAAACTCACCACTGGTGTCGGTGGTCAAAGAGCTTATTTTTCCTGTCATCTGACCGGTTCCAATCCAAGTGCCAATGCTATTTAGCAAACTCCGACCCCCTGAATGAGACATGAGTCCCCCTAAATGCAACAAAGTCAAACTTTGGGGAGGTCTCTAAATAATGAATGCTAATTGAACCATTATCCTATTTATTAAAATGTAACTTGTACTGCGACAGTGGTAAATATAAAAATAAATGCGTATTCCAAATTAAATGAACACCCCCACCTCTGTGTCATGGTTTAAACCATTTTTCCCCCATGTGGCTGCACCGGGACAGTCCCGTATCTCAGCCCCTCTTCAGGTGTCCCAACTTTTCTTTTTACTAAAAAGGTCCTTCTGTCAGCAAGACAAATCAATTAATTAAGGGTGCAAGAGTGAAGACCCAATGACAATTGCTGAATGTCATTACACTTTTTGTTTGACAGTAAGATTGGTTGTGTTCACTCCAAATTAAAAGGTGCTGGTTCAAATCCCCGAGCCAGCAAGGTGGAAGAATCTGCCGTTCTGCCCTTGACAAGGCAGTTAACCCCCAACAATAATTTCTCCCCAGGCGCCGATGACGTGGATGTCAATTAAGGAATCCCTCCCACATCTCTCTGATTCAGAGGGATTGGGTTAAATGTGGAAGACACATTTCGGTTGAATGCATTTAGTTGTGCAACTGACTAGGTATCCTGCAAATGTAGGAGGTACTTTGAAGAAAATTGAGACCCCCCTGAATGTCACGGTATAGTTCGCACTCTGCCAGCACACCAGTGGTGAGCTTGGCGTCAATAAGGATGCATAAGCAGAAAATAACCCCATACCTGCTGTAAAATATGGTGGTGAATCTTTGATGTTTTGAGGCTATTTTCTCTCCACTGATCCTGGGGCCCTTGTTTGCTCAACGGCATCATGAACTTTACCCAGTACCAGGACATTTTAGCTAAAAAGCTGGTTGCCTCTGCCAGGAGGCTGACACTTGATCTTCCAGCAACACAATAACCCCAAGGACACAACCAAATCCACAAAGAAATTGTTAATTGACCACAAAATCTTAATTGTGCAATGGCCATCTTAGTCTCCGGACTTGAACACCATTGAAAACTTGTGGTTTTAACTGAACATGGACTATAAGTGGATATCAATGACCTGGAACGATTCTGTATGGAAGAATGGTCCCAATGTGTTCTCCTTTTTTTTAAAGGTTCGGTGCCATTATCCTTGCAAGGTGAGGTATTGAAAGGTACTGAAAACATGGGTGACAATCATTTTGATCCTATCTTTTTGAGAGAAAAAAGTATTACTTGTTAAACATAATCTCTTTATCTGAGCAATTGTATTAGTATAAAATAAAAATTTGGGCATACAAAATACAGTAGCTCAGTATTTGTATAATTTATTTTATGCAGTCTTTTTTTGTTAATCTTTATTAAGGGTGACAATAATTTTGTCTCCCCCAGTTTTATGATTGGAATGAGATACAAAACGAGCTCCGGTGTGCTTTAGGACCATGCAGATACCTCCAAGCGGTCGGGTATGCTGTTTGGAGTGTTTATCAGACTGGGTAAAATAACTTCTAAATCCAAAATTGTGCCTCTCTTTAACTTCACTCTGTATATCAATACACAGGAATTACATTAATCTATGCTACATGTGAGACTTGACTAAAATGAGAGCATTCCATCATGTGAGATAATGGACTACTGGAGAAATGTTGGCTATTCTGAGGGTAGCCTGCTTTGGACTACGTAAAATAACGTTTTATGAATGCATTCTTTTCTTTCTTAGACTTTGGGCAATGTTGTGTGCTTGTCAGGCACAGGCAGTAAGGCTTTCATCTGTTAGAGTTTCACAGATTTTATTGATTGAATTTATTGATTATTTCTAATTATGTTTTTCTTTTCTCATTTGTAGATATATTAACAGTTTAAAAGAGGATTAAAACATTGAATTCAGACCAAAAAAAAGACTATTGATCTTAACTATTGATGAAACCATATAGAAAGCCACAACTTCATGATGAAACATTTGTGATTGATAGACAAGTACATTAGTTGATGACAGCTTAATGTGAGACAGTCATTCTCTCCAGTTGTCTCCTCCACGAATAACATGTTGCTATTGTTCTATAGGCCTATTTAATTTATACATTTTTAAAACGACTTTTTGACATACGTTTTATACAGTATTCATCTTCAATCGTGATAATGTTGGATTAGTAAACGCTCCTTCTATCTGACGGACCAAGTACCTTCATTCTATCGACCACCCCTCACACACTGCCTATTATTGAGATGGGCGAGAGGCGCTTTCTTTCAACTCAACAGGTAGCTGCATCCCAACCGACAACAACATAGACAATTGGTATGAAATACAGTATATTGAAAGAATTGAGTCAATTTTGATACAGGGATCCAGTATGTTTTTGTCATTTCGAAATTGTACAAGATTCAATATGATTCTAATGGGCTTCCAAAGCATAACTTCGAGGTCGCGCCATACTGTTCCTTGTTTTTTCGATGTAGTAACTGATCAAGTCACTTGAGTTTTGTTTTGTAATTATTCATATGACATGTGTGTTGAATTTCAAACGGAATATACTCTGCAAACATTAATTGTTAAGTTAGTAGGCAGTCTTGACACCATTTCAGATGTCTATTGTAGTATATTATTTGTATCCTATTATTTATATTATTATCATTATAATTACTACACAATTTATACAATAGAAAATCAAAGAAAACAAAGGTGTATTCAATGACATGTTCACACTTACACCTGGAAAGCTATTTCATGTCATGTTTTCCCTTGTGATGGTCTGATTCGTTTAAGGTGAGCGTTGATTTGTAATTATATGCCTTTTCGATAGCTTTTCGTTTGTGCTTTCAATAGAACTGTTGGTGAGAAATTTGAAGAATTGTTCTATCGTTCCAAAACATAAATTAACAATTTTATAACACAATAATTAACGATGACTCAAACAATATTTTCTGTGCTAGCTTCTAATAAATTGAATACATTTCAAATACAAAGGGATTTAACCAGATAGTTCACAACAGTTCATTCTTAAATTTGTTGTGAAATGTTCCCGTGAAAGTAAGCTAACATCATTGCAGTCAGCAGGCATGCCTCTTGTCATGTTTGATAAGGGAGAGGCTACTTCGATATGCTGAAGAAATCATAGTTTGGCTTTAGCCAGCATATGTAACAATGTAGCCTATATGTGCATGTATTATGTATGTTTGATTTTATATTGTTTGCTAGGCTATTGTATTTAAAATGTTTACTTCGCTGCAGTAGCCTGCATTCAGTATTTTAAAAAAGCATCTTCGTTTGAAAATAAAGTTCAGTATTCTATGATGATTTGATCATTTCCCTTACAGGCCTGTTAACGGATTACTGTTTAATGAAGGGTAATACAACATAAAAAATAATGTTCATGGTGGGTTATGTTTTGAGTTGAGGAAAAACATACATTTGAACCATTTTAGTTCATTTATGTGCACATGCAATGCGTTATCTCAGCGTGTCCACTTGGTGGGGGTAGCTACGAGCAGAACAATCTTGGTGGGTGACACGTCTAGGACCACCTCTTGATCGATCATTCTTCTGAACACAGAACTGTTTATGTTCTTAAAGATCTTCTGTAGCAATTGATTAATGATTGGAATATCGGGCAGATTTGCTGATATTGCTAGATAATATGACAAACAAGCAATAGATTATGGGTTAATGAAGTAGCAAACAAAATCACATGCACTAAAATTCCAAATCAAAACTATTTGTGATTTTCAAAGAAATATTTAAGCCATTCGTGTTTTGAGCAAGGCAAGTTCAGAATTGATTGAAAGTGGCTATTGCAATTAGGCTACCGAAAACTTGGGGATATTGAAAAAAAATAACTGAACACCGTTTATTTATTTTCACATTCGTTCAGGGAATAACTCAGTATCCTCTTCAGTGTTCTTTTTGTTGTTCCTGTTGGCGCTTTTCTCGTCGGAAATAACTTTGCCCTCTTCTCTCTCTCTCTTTCCCTCGCTCTCCCTCTTTCCCTCGCTCTCCCTCTTTCTCTCTCTCTCCCTCTTCTCTCTCTCTCTTTCCCTCGCTCTCCCTCTTTCCCTCGCTCTCCCTCTTTCTCTCTCTCTTTCCCTCGCTCTCCCTCTTTCTCTCTCTCTTTCCCTCGCTCTCCCTCTTTCTCTCTCTCTCTCTCTTTCCCTCGCTCTCCCTCTTTCTCTCTCTCTCTCTCTTTCCCTCGCTCTCCCTCTCTCTCTCTCTCGCTCCATTTTGAGCGTTGACTGAAACAACAGAAACTATCGTATCAGAGAACGACACATGAGACATTTCTGAACAAATCAATGGTAAGAATTACTAAGATTTTCAATAAGTACATTTTTTTACGTTTTTATTTACTTCGGTTTCGTAGCCTTTGACTTAATATGAACAAACCTAGTAATTTCTACCTTGTCCTTCTACCTAAAATATCATATAACAATGTTTTGATCACTGACTAATATCTCTCATAGGGAATACAATAACCTCAAATTATGTTTTGATATATATAAATTGTGTAAGAATATATTTGGTGAATAGTAATAAGTCTCTAACATGATTCTTTTAAGTACAATTCAATTACAAAATACATCCCTTAATGTTACTAAAAACGTGTTTAGTAACTGTTCATCTGCCAAAGTTGTCTTTGTTTCTGTAATGAACAGAATTATGAAGTATCATAAATAAGTCTTTGTTTTTCTGTATCGTTGTTATAAACATGGATCAAATTGACTAAAATGGTTATAGAGTTTTAACTGGTTTTCCTGTCATGAAATTGAGGTTGAATTAAACCTTTTCACAAATGTTTACTTGTAAATCTTTTAAAGCATGAAACTTTATAACCTTCATAATGTTGTTGTTGTTACTGTTGTTCAACTTCTGTCTGAATTTACTGTGAACTTCTTGGACTTATTTTCCTAAATATGTGCCTTGCAAAATATATATATTTTTATGTTTTAGTTCCACAAATGCTGTATAAAGTAAGACACACTTTTGAATAATGATGTTTATACACCCACGCCTGTTTCAGGCTTATTGAAGAACAGGAATGTAATACCCTTTTAGCCATAACTACTCTGTAACATTACAAGTTTGGTTCCAGACTTTAAAGCTGATGTTTTAATACTTTTTAGACAAGCATCCTCACTTCCAGTTTGATTTGACATTCAATTTGAAAAAAAAAATGCCATGTACTAAATCTGGCCACATTCTCACTTAACACTGTAATTCTCTAAATGGGTAGAAACGTAAGTCACCATGGAAATTTAAACTGCACAAAAAAAAATGTTGCCGAAAGCACACTACCATGTATTCTTATTACATTCATGTAGCCAACCTTCACATTAGGAAGTGTGTAGTACCACACAACCTCAGAGGTAAGAGTGACTGACAACCAGAGGGAAAACACAAACAAGAAACAACACTTAACAAACAGCACCCTGACCCATTGATATCCTATACAAGCCTCTGAAAAGGTAGCACACTTTAGGACTCTTAACGAGTCCTACTGTCCCCTGAGATAAGTCAATCTGGAATAGGATGGGGTTCCTCAATCAAACAGATGATGTAATATATCTGCAGATGCATCCCAAATGGCACCTTATTCCCTTTATAGTGCACTACTTTTGGCCAGGACCCATATGGCTCTGGTCAAAAATAGTGCATTATGTGGGAATATTTGGGACATAGCCAAAGACTGACGCCCACTGAGAATGATAAACATCATCATTACCATACGCAGATTGAACCAAATCAGACATAAACCTGATGTGTATAGTCAAGCATTGTCTAAACTACCTTTGGAATCCTCACATACTATAGTAGTATGTATCTGTTGTAGATGACAGCGTATATGAATATCCAGGGTCACAATGCCAGTAAGACGGTATGAATTAAGTTTTCTTTATATCTTAGGATATTTTGGCTGTGTAGGCTATGCTAGCACGCAAACACTCCATCTCCAGTCAGTCAACCTCTACTGGGATCATAAAGAGCCATCACTGTGATGGTACATATGGAACATTCTCATTGGATGTTTCATGTATCTTCTCCAAAGGTGGAAACGATAAATACAAGATGATGTGTTCTGTGACAATATTGGATAGATGCTGAACCAATATGTTCTCCCCTCAGGTGTTCCGCCTAAATCGCACACAATACTTTACATTCTAAAATGTAATACCATGTTTGCAGTATGTCACTTCCCTTCCGGCTCTTGATTGTGTCTTGCATGTCAACATGGTGTCCCTCTTGGCTATTTACAATAACGCTTCACTGTGTTTACTACATGTCTCTTCTTCTAGGTATCAATCTCTTGTTACGATTATGCCACGAAAACAAGTGTAGTGTAGAACACACTCTAAAGACAAACTGACAAACCGTTTTGGGCGGCCGTCCGGTACTGCCTCTTAGGTAGAGCAGCAGCAGCGTAGCCTCGTGTCCTTGTTGGCATGCAGTCTCATCTTCATTGAGAAAATTGCATTTGAATTCTCTTGAGCTGTGGTTTTTTTCTCAACTAATTTGATCAATGATCAGTAGACGGTTCATCAACTGCAGCTGTTTTTTGTGGAAATACATGACAGATATTATTATTACTACTATTACTTTACTGGAATTGCTTCTAACTAAACTATTATATCTTCATCACATCTTCTTTCCATTTATTTTCATTAACTACCAAGATCACCTCGTGTTTTGATGCCTCTAAAAATTGTACTTTGAACCGTTTTATGCAGAGGCTATGCAGTGGTGGGAAAAGTACTCAATTGTCCTACTTGAGTAAAAGTAAAGATACCTTACTAGAAAATGACTCAAGTAAAAATCACCCAGTAAAATAGTACTTGAGTAAAAGTATAAACAATCTGGTTTTAAATGTACTTAAGTACAGTGGTGGGAAAAGTACTCAATAGTCATACTTGAGAAGGTGTAAAAAGTAAATGCTTATATTAAGCCAACCATATTGTAAAATGTTCTTGTTTTTTTCTATTAACGGACAGCCAGGGACACATATTCCAACACTCAGACATGTCTAGTAAGTCCGCAGTAGGAATGACATGTTATATTGATAGGTGTGTCAATTGGACCATATTGCTGTCCTGCCGGAGCATTTGTAATGTAATGAGTACTTTAGGGTGTCAGGGAATATGTATGGGAGTATAAAGTACATATTTTCTTTAGGAATGTAGTCGAGTACAAGTCAAATATAAATAGTAAAGGAAAGTACAGATACCCCAAAAAACTACTTAAGTAGTACTTTAAAGTATTTTTACTTAAGTACTTTACACCACTGAGGTTATGTTATGTGAGCCCAAAGGTTTATGCTGTAGCTTATGAAGCTACATGTTCATTAAATGTAACCAGAAAAAGAGAGGACATCTTGGTAAATATAGTATCACCAACATCATTGAATCATTGAATAGAAACATAATTGAATAGAAACATTCTTACTCATGTACCATGCAGCCATTATACCAGTGTAAGAGTGGGAACTCGGTAAGACCGTGTACGATTGCTGAACTCCATTACAACCTTCCTCGTTGCTGACCCACTGCGTATGTTTCATGCAACTTAGGTTTTAGTTTCCTACTTAGATGTCTGTATATCTCAGATATAAAATGGAGAATACAGAGAAATCAGAAAAGGGTCCATAGAAAGTGATTGAGAGGACATCGCTTTGCAAGACAGGTGGAGTGACAAGGATACAGTTAGTTCAAACTCAAAAGAAACTAGCTACCATGTTGAACTTTCTTTCATCGCATTTGGTCCATCAATGTTTTGCAAGCTGTTCTTTCCACCCACAAAGTACTCCTTACAAATATGTTGTGTGTTAGGCAGTGTAACTTGGAAATGGGAGTCTCGCCCTTTTTTAAATCAACAATATTAAGTTTGTGTCACAGGGATTTCCATGGTATTTTTAGGATAGTACACCTAATCATTCCATGGTATTTTTAGGATAGTACACCTAATCATTCCATGGTATTTTTAGGATAGTACACCTAATCATTCCATGGTTTTTTTAGGATAGTACACCTAATCGTTCCATGGTATTTTTAGGATAGTACACCTAATCATTCCATGGTATTTTTAGGATAGTACACCTAATCATTCCATGGTATTTTTAGGATAGTACACCTAATCATTCCATGGTTTTTTTAGGATAGTACACCTAATCGTTCCATGGTATTTTTAGGATAGTACACCTAATCATTCAATGGTATTTTTAGGATACTACACCTAATCATTCCATGTTATTTTGACGGTATAGCAGCCAACCTAACTAATGGCTCTATTTATAAATGCAGTTTGGTATTACATCACCAGTGTTTACTAGGTTTTTCCCATCATGCAAAAAGTGGTGAGACACCATTCTCCTAGTTCTGCATTCCCGCCCAATTTAACCTCTGCTTATCCTAACCTCTTGACCTCCTTCTTTGCACCTCCCCCCAAAACATACATACACATAACCACCACTACCAGTGAAGAAGGGGAGTTGAGCTGATTTGGTGAAAGTCAAAGTAGGAAGTGGGTGTTTTTTGTTTTGCACAGCATGTCCATAACTCTCCCATTTGCATAGCTTTTAACCCACAATGTAAACAGCAACCCACACAACACCCTTTAAACCCCATATATATATATATATATACAAAATATTTATGCTTCATTGTTACATAGGTGCAGCTTGGGTATTCGAACCAGCTACCTTTCGGTTACTGGCTCAACCTTCTAACTGCTAGGCTACCTGCTGCTGTTACACAGACAGTCATGTTGCTGGTAGACCAGTGAAATAGCAGTGAAGAGGAATGAGGCTTTGGAACACCCAACAATGGATGCCCTTATGATGTGCCATCAGGCATCAACTGACATAACTGTTTTTGTATGTAGAAAACTTTTCATTGGGGTGCCAGAGTTAGTAATTGACCGTGCATAGCACTGATTGAACAGCATTCTCTGTTACCTCTATAACAAAGTTATCATCAGTGTCCCCCTCACGCATATAGCAGCAGAGAGATGGTTGAAAAGCACAGAGGGGATTCTGTACAGCAAAAGCACTGGTACTCCTGTATCCTAGATGCCGTCTCCTGCCGTTGTGCACTTGAGCAAGGCACTTACTCCCTTAACTACTCCAGGGGTGTTGTACTATGGCTGACCCTCTGCTTTAACCTCGCCACCCTCTGTGTGCGTACGCTATAGGTGTCTTTCGGAGGGGTTGGGATAAAGTAGAACACACATCTTTTTGTTGAACATTCGTGGATAA
This sequence comes from Oncorhynchus kisutch, assembly GCF_002021735.2. Taxonomy (NCBI): domain Eukaryota; kingdom Metazoa; phylum Chordata; class Actinopteri; order Salmoniformes; family Salmonidae; genus Oncorhynchus; species Oncorhynchus kisutch. The sequence continues at coordinate 67,359,295 of NC_034179.2, forward strand.
TGGACAATAAAATTATCTTGATTTCCAATATGTTGGCTGCACCATCCAGAGGGTCTTGAATGGCTGCATCACCGCCTGGTATGGCAACTGCTTGGCATCCCCAAAAAAAGCAATGTTTGGTAAAAAATTAGGTATGTGAATGATGGTCATGCTAAGGCAAGCAAGTTATGGAGGGAATTAAGTGCCTACAATGTTGTAGTTATTTAATTAAACGTTTTCCATTTAATTAACAGGTATTGCCCCCCCCCCCAAAGATTAGTGTGTTAAACTCTATTTTATACATTTTATTTTGACATTTTTTAGTAATTAACTCTTAAAAGCTAAAGTCTGAAATCAAAACATTGAAACAAAATGCCATTGCACATCTCACTATTAATATCCTCACTATGACGAGGTTTTGATGTAAGGGGGGGCAATCCAATGTTAGCCCCAACACACTTGCCTTAAATATTACTGGTTTATTAAAAGCTAATTACAATTTTTATCTCAAAACAAGTGGATTATTTATATTTAAGCTTCCCTAATTGTATGTATATTTATATATATAAAGTGTATAGATTAGATGATACGTGTATAGATATGTATATATAATATTCATCATTTAGATATTACTTTTTTCTAAATGATGAATATTAGATCAAATTACCTCCAAACTTCCAACAGACCCAACAAAAATTATTATAATCATTTTCCTCAGAATCGTTTTGTTAGAATGGCTTACATTTTTGAGATGAAACAGATCATATTTTTAGTTAAGCAACAGTAGGGAAAGTGGGGAAAGTGAAAAATAGACAACAAAGTGGTTTCTGTGAGAATTATAGGGCTGGGGGCATCTACCCCGGGGGGATAGTTATCCCACATTTACCCTACATATTACCTCAATTACCTCAACTACCTCCTACCCTTGCAAATTGACTCGGTACTCCTTGTATATAGTCTCGTTATTGTTATTTATTTGTTTGCAACATTTTCTTTTTTTAAATTACTTTTTAACTCTGCGTCATTGGGAAAGCGCTCGTAAGTAAGCATTTCACTGTAATGTTGGGACACGTGAAAAATCACATTTGATTTGATGATGAAGTTATCAGAACCTCATTTGTTTCATTAAGTTATCAAACTTTTTTAGCTGGTTTCAACGTATTCCATTACCAGTGTGTGTTTTACATACCAGTGATCCCATACATCTTAATTAGAGCCATCAGAAAAATGATACTGCAGCAACAGGAAATGTGAATTATTATGTTGATTATAATCAATGGACATTTTTATAGAGGTTAATACATTTTTCTTAAGGGAAAATCAAGTCTGAAATTTCAGAGGAAATTAGACTTCAGAAGCCGTTTTTAACCTCAAATACACGACACATTTTAAATTGTCTGCATTGCAGGAACGTTTTCCTGCAACAGATTGATCAAATTAATATCCTACATCTGTATATACCAGTTCCCTATCATGCACAGTTGTGTGTGGGTCTCCATAATACCTGCATTTATCGTTTTAGTGAGTGCATAAGACATAAGCAAAAAAACATGACTTTGCAACCTTTCCATTTAGACCATTAAAAGTAGTTTGAGTTATTTCTTTTGTTGTCCTCTGGGTTTTTTCTGGAATTTATATTAAGTATCTTGTGATTTGACCTAATGTAGCAACCTCCTGGGTTACAACTTCAATTCCCTAGTGACTAAGACTTCCACATTATACCAGACTGAATAACCCGTTAACATTAAGTTAACTCAGCAAAAAAAAGACACGTCCCCTCACAGTCAACTGCATTTATTTTCAGCAAACTTAACATTAAATATTTGTATGAACATGACAAGATTCAACAACTGAGACAGAAACTGAATAAGTTCCATAGACAGTTGACTAACAGAAATTGAATAATGTGTCCCTGAACAATGGGGCGGGGTCAAAATCAAAAGTAACAGTCAGTATCTGGTGTGGCCACCAGCTGCATTAAGTACTGCAGTGCATCTCCTCATGGACTGCACCAGATTTGCCAGTTCTTGCTGTGAGATGTTACCCCACTCTTCCACCAAGGCACCTGCAAGTTCCCGGACGATTCTGGTGGGAATGGCCTTGGCCCTGCAATCCACCCTCCAGTCCAACAAGTCCCAGACGTGCTCAATGGGATTGAGATCCGGGCTCTTCGCTGGCCATGGCAGAACACTGACATTCCTGTCTTGCAGGAAATCACGCACAGAACGAGCAGTATGGCTGGTGGATTTGTCATGCTGGAGGGACATGTCAGGATGAGCCTGCAGGAAGGGTACCACATTAGGGAGGAGGATGTCTTCCCTGTAACATACAGCATTGAGATTGCCTGCAATGACAACAAGCTCAGTCCGATGATGCTATGACACACCGCCCCAGACCATGACGGACCCTCCACCTCCAAATCGATCCTGCTCCAGAGTACAGGCCTCGGTGTAATGATCATTCCTTTGACGATAAACGCAAATCTGACAATCAGCTCTGGTGAGACAAAACTGCGACTCGTCAGTGAAGAGCACTTTTTGCCAGTCCTGTCTGGTCCAGCGGCGGGGGGTTTGTGCCCATAGGCGACATTGTTGCCGGTGATGTCTGGTGAGGACTTGCCTTACAACAGGCCTAAAAACCCTCAGTCCAGCCTCTCTCAGCCTATTGCGGACAGTCTGAGCACTGATGGTGGGATTGTGCATTCCTGGTGTAACTCGGGCAGTTGTTGTTGCCATCCTGTACCTCTCCCGCAGGTGTAATGTTCGGATGTACCGATCCTGAGCAGGTGTTGTTACACGTGGTCTGCCACGTGTTTTTCAGAGTCAGTAGAAAGGCCTCTTTAGTGTCCTAAGTTTTCATAACCTTAATTGCCTACAATCTGTAAGCTGTGAGTGTCTTAACGACCGTTCCACAGGTGCATGTTCATTAATTGTTTATGGTTCATTGAACAAGCATGGGAAACAGTGTTTAAACCCTTTACAATGAAGATATGTGAAGTTATTTGGATTTTTACGAATAATCTTTGAAAGACAGGGTCCTGAAAAAAGGATGTTTCTTTTTTCGCTGATTTTATAAGAGTATAGGAACCACTGAACCAATTAAGCTTTGACCAGGCAGTCTAGAATTTAAATTATTTTTGCACCCTACAAATTACATCAATGATACAACACCAAACATAAGGGTTGACTCAATATTTAGTGACATCAACCATTTGTTTTTTTGATAGCTTTCAACATAAACAGTGCATGTACTAGGCTGTGGCAGTTCCTCCTTACATTAGTCTTTGTGAATCTTTTTTAATCTGGTGTGAAGTACAAGTCCTCATTATCAACTCAATTATCCCAATGTGTTCATTATTCTATTGTTTTGTGCATTATTGTATGTATTTTAAGTGTTTGTCTATGTTGTTTTTCTAATGTTATGGTATGTTTTGGCCATATGCACTTTCAAAATATATGTTCCTTTTGTCTTTTACAGTTTTTTATCTTAAACTGACTTTCATTATGTGCATTTGTGTGTTTGTAAAACGTTTTTTAAAAGATAAATAGTGAAGATACAGTACCAATCAAAAGTTTGGACACCTACTCATTCAAGGGTTTTTCTTTATTTTTACGTTGAAACACACATGGAATCATGTAGTACCCAAAAAAGTGGTAAACAAATTAAAATATATTTTAGATGTTAGATTCTTCAAAGTAGCCACCCTTTGCCTTGATGACAGCTTCACACACTCTTGGCATTCTCTCAACCAGCTTCACCTGGAATGCTTTTCCAACAGTCTTGAAGGAGTTCCCACATATGCTGAGCACTTGTTGGCTGCTTTTCCTTCACTATGTGGTCCAACTCATCCTAAACCATCTCATTTGGGTTGAGGTCGGGTAATTGTGGAGGCCAGGTCATCTGATGCACCACTCCATCACTCTCCTTCTTGGTCAAATTGCCCTTACACAGCCTGGAGGTGTGTTGGGTCATTGTCCTGTTGAAAAACAAAGGATAGTCCCACTAAGCGCAAACCAGATGGGATGGCGTATCGCTGCAGAATGCTGTGGTAGCCATGATGGTTAAGTGTGCCTTGAATTCTAAATAAATCACTGACAGTGTCACCATTAAAGCACCCTCACACCTCCTCCTTCATGCTTCACGGTGGGAACCACACATGCAGAAATCATCCGTTCACCTACCCTGCGTCTCACAAAGACATGGCGATTGGAACAAAATCAGACCAAAGGACAGATTTCCACCAGTTTAATGTCCATTGCTTGTGTTTCTTGGCCCAAGCAAGTATCTTCTTCTTATTGGTGTTCTTTAGTAGTGGTTTCTTTGCAGCAATTCAACCATGAAGGCCTGATTCACATAGTCTCCTCTGAACAGTTGATGCTGAGATGTGTCTGTATATTTATTTGGGCTGCAATTTCTGAAGCTGGTAACACTAATGAACTTATCCTTTGCAGCAGAGGTAACTCAGAGGTAACTCTGGTATTTCCTGTGGCGGTCCTCACAAGAGTCAATTTCATCATAGCGCTTGATGGTTTTCGCGACTGTACTTGAAGAAAGTTCTTTACATTTTCTGGATTGACTGACCATCATGTCTTAAAGTGGATGGGGCCACAGTGTCTCCTGACCCCTCCCGTCTCAGCCTCCAGTATTTATGCTGCAGTAGTTTATGTGTCGGGGGGCTAGGGTCAGTCTGTTATATCTGGAGTATTTCTCCTGTCTTATCCGGTGTCCTGTGTGAATTTAAGTATGCTCTCTTTAATTCTCTCTTTCTTTCTCTCTCTCAGAGGACCTGAGCCCTAGGACCATGCCTCAGGGACTACCTGGCATGATGACTACTTGTTGTCCCCAGTCCACCTGGCCGTGCTGCTGCTCCAGTTTCAACTGTTCTGCCTGGGGCTATGGAACCCTGACCTGTTCACTGTGATTACTATTATTTGACCATGCTGGTCATTTATGAACATTTCAACATCTTGGCCATGTTCTTTTATAATCTCCACCCGGCACAGCCAGAAGAGGACTGGTTCCCTTATAGCCTGGTTCCTCTCTAGGTGTCTTCCTAGGTTTTGGTCTTTCTATGGAGTTTTTCCTAGCCACCGTGCTTCTACACCTGCATTGCCTGCTGTTTGGGGTTTTAGGCTGGGTTTCTGTACAGCACTTTGATATATCAGCTGATGTAAGAAGGGCTATATAAATACATTTGATTTGATTTAAAGTAATGATGGACTGTAGTTTGTCTTTGCTTATTTGAGCTGTTCTTGCCATAATATGGACTTGGTATTTTACCAAATAAGGCTATCTTCTGTATACCAACCGTACCTTTTCCAACCCTACCTTTTCCTACCTTTTCCACACCCGATTTTCCACACCCGATTGGTTCAAACACATTAAAAAGGAAAGAAATTCCACAAATCACATTTTAACAAGGCACACCTGTATTCCAGGTGACTACCTCATGAAGCTGATTGAGAGCATGCAAAGCTGTCATCAAGGCAAAGGGTAACTACTTTGAAGAAACATATTTTGATTTGTTTAACACTTTTTTTGGTTACTACATGATTCCATATGTGTTCTTTCATAGTTGTGATGTATTCACTATTATTCTACAATGTAGACAATAGTCAAAATAAAGAAAACCCTTGAATGAGTAGGTGTGTCCAAACTTTTGACTGGTACTGTATATCATGTGGTTACATGGAATTTCAAGTTCTTGGTATAATAACTATGTAAGTACACAGTACCTATTCTTTAGGCTTACTAGTGGTTAATTTGAAACAGAACATTGTCAGTTTCCTTTCAGTACAATTCGGCCATTGTTCTATCTGCACTTACTGTGTGACGCTGAAGAGGTATAGGCTAAAGATTCTGTTATTAATATTAAATAGATTATAGAGTAGATGCATCTAAGCAAAACTTAGCCTACTGTATGGTTTTGTCAAAATGTGTAAATCATTTTTTTAAAACTTTTAATTAGCCTAAAAATAATTTTGCGATTGGTTCTCAAGCCCACGTCTTCGTATAGCATTAATTATTGTGATATTATTGTCATTTTAATTTTAATTAATACATCACAAATCAAGCGTTCCATAACACATGTGTTATAACGTGAGTTGTTGCCATGTGTTATGCATAATGAAATTGTTGGAAGATTTTGAGTTTTTAACCCTCCAATGTCTGTAAGCAAGGCATTTTACAACAAAGCGATACAGTATGTCTATATGCCACGTTGAATACAGTATATGCTGCCCTCTCAGTAGTTAACAAAATGCCTCAATGCAGATTCATTATCGTATAATTTATTCAAAGTTATGTTCTGTCTGCAGAGATAATTAAATTATTATATTAAACACACTTAACTCACTAAGTTCGTGACTGTTCATGATGAAGTACACGACTTTCGGTGGAGCACACTGTGCACACTGACTGCAGCAGAAGCTCTGCCATTTCCCCTTCCAATGAAAAGCTGCCCTTTGCGCTTTTGGGGCCTGCACCACTGGATCCTCCATTTTGAAAATTAAATCAGGGGATTGGGCGTATTTTGCCTGGTAGAGTAGTGTACACCATGTGTAGCGAGCTGTCAGTTTCCTAAAAGCCCTATACAGAAATATGATGAAAACGGAAAACTTGTAAGGCTGGCTTTATGGTCAAAGAATAACCTTAAACCAATGAATCGTTGCTCCAGCGAGGCCTTCTAGTTTCAGGCGAATGCAACAATGTTACGAGTGAAACAATGAACCTAAACAATGATACAATGTAACAATTTCCTTCCACGCTCGGCAGTTTGTTACAATGTATCTTGCTTGACTGCCGTTGGCCTCGTTGCCCATGTCACAACCTTTGTTATAGACTTTCGAAAATGACTTGAAGTTCATGATTTTACATTCATGTAACATCCTCCTGGCGACCAAATTCTTTATCACAATGCATATTCATTGGAGAGGCGGGATGACTTCAAGAGCTGGGCTGAAGAGAGAATGTCTTGACCAAATGGTATATGAGCTAAGAGCTGATATTAAACTAAGTAGACCACAACTCGCACACGTCCGACACAATAGTCATCCATTATATGTTCCTATCCAAAATCTGCGAATGATTTATATATTTTTAAAGGACAAAACACACATCCGCATCTTGAAGGAAGTATCCCCTCCCGGTGACTGATATTCAGCAGACATCAGACATGCCCAGCACACTCGCGCATGTGTGAGCTACGTATGCATAAAGCCTATACGCACACAGCACGGTGGCATAGCATGAAGGCTCGCTTCGTACACTCATCTGGTGAGCTACGCCGCCAGGAGGCTGGCCCTTTCTCTAGCTACTCCAATACCACGTGGTTTCCTCTTCGCAAACAAAAAAAAATGTGAATTCGAGTCGGTTTAGAGGCGGTGCCATCGCCAGGCAGAAGGATCTGTGACAGTGCAGGGTACAACTCGAGGTTGAGGGGCAGAGAGAGGAAAACATTTCTCCCGATCCCGCCATACTTCTACCACTATTCCACCATAACCACCATCAAATTAATTCAAATTGATCCATTCTACATTGTGCGATTCATTCGCTTGGGTTGCTGCAGTCAAGGTTTCTCCACTTCAATATTGGACTTAATCAGACTCCAACATTACCATTACTTTGAACTTTTTTCCTTTTTCTTTTAGATTTACTTTGAAAATAAATGTATTTCGTTTTCTTTTACTGCTTGTGGACATTTGCAAGTGTTTTCAACCTGTGATCATCCTGGGTAGATCTATCTCGTTGCGTTTTCAAAGAAAAAAAGTTTTGTTGCTCAGATTTTTTCATTTCAATTGGAGGACCTCTATTTTTCAACATGAACAAGCTATACATTGGAAATCTCAATGAAAACGTGACTGCAGAGGACTTGGTTAAAACCTTTGATGACAACAAGATTCCATACTCTGGGCAGTTTCTTATGAAAACTGGCTACGCGTTTGTTGATTGTCCGGACGACCAATGGGCTATGAAAGCCATTGAAGCATTTTCCGGTAAGTAATTGAACGTAAATGATCACTTCAATAGCGTCGTACCTTTATGTAATTTAATTCAATGGGGAAACCACCTAGGCTCAAATATATAAGGGTTTGCCCACTCCCCTCACGCGTCCAAATCCTAATTGTCCAGTAGAAGACATGATAGAATTAAGAGACACTTCGTAGCAAATATGTTGCATAGGCCTATAATAATCGAGAAGAGGTTTATGAAGTGCTTAGCCGAACAACAAGATACTCAACTTTTACAGGGAGAGGGGGCCCACATCACATAGGCCTACCTATTTGAATGAGAACATCAAGATATCCAGATTTCTCGAATCGTATTCTATTTTAGGTCTATTTACATACACTAAAGCGCAGTTTTGTCCTGGATATGATACCCAAATGCCTATATTTCAGCCTTTTTGCCACACGCTTTTATTGTACTTACCGAAGCCTTGCTCTCTGGTGCCTTGTATGACTAGGTTCTGTGTACTCCGTAGAGCTGTAGAGTCAAATCTTACACCTCCCCCTTTTGGCGAAAAGGCCACTATAGCTTAGATAAAAATGCGTTATATGTGTAGTTTAAAAGCATATATCGACACTATTCTTTCATAGATTAATGGCTTTGATTGCCTTGACCATTACATTGCCAAATTACTTTCCCATTCTTCTCACAAGTCACGAACAGGCTTGTATCCTTACATGTGTCTTCATGATTTCCTACATATGTAGCATGTGATGTGTTCTATATAGCACGAAGGTCGCCATGCTGCTCGTGTGTTATGCCTGAAATAGATCACTAAGAACTCTAGGGCACGCAAATGTGCATCTTCAGCTTTTAATAAATGTTTGACAATGTCCTTTTCAAATGGACTGTAAGTGTTCTGTTGTACTCTATGAGGGACTGGGAAGAATGAGTTGTAAAATATCAACAATGTGTGGAAGTGAAATTGTAGTTGATGAGTTAATTCACAACGCAATTGTTGAATGGCTTTCCATTTGAGCCAGGAGGGTAACTTCTTGCCCATCATATTTCAATGACAGGCCTATTGCGTTATTGGGCACTAACTACTTATCTCGAACATGCATTAGTGCATATTAGACAACATAAGACACAATTAAGCAACACACAACTCAGTCACATGGTAAATATGATTTATATATGGCAAATACATGCAATACACTGTCTACACTCTGAATGGAGGACATGGCCTCATTTTTCTCAACATAAACATTTATTTTACAGGTAAAGTGGAGCTCCATGGGAAACATATTGAGGTCGAACACTCTGTCCCTAAGAAGCAAAGGTATTTAGCACCCTTCCCCAATAACACTTCAGTTGTTGCATCTGTTAATGCATGGATTTAGCTGGAGAAGGGACATGTTGCTATTTAAGTTAATGCACGCATTATATGTCGAGTTATATGCCTGGTGTGTGGATGTAGTAGTAACACTCGCAAATCTAGTATTTTTATGAAGTTTTTGTATTTAGGCTACTCTTTAATTACATTGCTGTAAACGGTGTGGCCTATTCATGTGGTGTCGCGAGTCTTGTCTACGTATGCACTAAAGGCTACTCTTAAAACGAAAATGAAGGCTGTCCATTAATTACTGGGACACTTATTTGACACTGTGAAGGTAATATCGGTTGCAACGTCATCACTTAAATACCTCATGTTCATTTTCACCTCCGGAAGGCCTTGTCATAGGCCTAGGCCTTCCTGTGTGCAGAATTATTTATTTATAAAAAATGTGTAGGCCATAGCTACTTTTCACAGCTACTTTAGTGGCATTAGGTACGTGGTTACGTTGTGTATGTTGGCACTATATTGTCATGTACAGCCTAGTGACAATTGAGTTGCTATGTCAATATGTGGGATTGAAATTTGTTTAAATCACGTTACGACAACTACTGAAACTTCAGTAATTTGTTGCATTGCGATTATTCGTTATGAAGAGCGAAGCCTTTTAATTGCGTTTTTGCTTTAATTGCACACGAACATTGTTTTGTTGTTGTCTGGGCGTTGTTTTATAATGTTGAATCTCCAATAAATTTGGTCTCTGGGTTAGAAATGTGAAAAATACTATTTCTGGTTATTAATCATGAGGTAGGCCTGTAGAAAATAAATGGTTATATGTGCATGCATAGGCTATGCCTATTCTTGCTCTGGTCTAATTAATATTTTGTCATTAAACAGACGTGTATGTGTGTATGGCAGTAAACACATATTGTGCTGAAATGTAATGCAATACTCACATCAAGTCAATGGACATTTCGTCAAAAATAATTTGAGTAGCCTAGGTTATTTATCCTGTCTATACATGCTATATCAAAATGGGGACATTGAGCCCTCCCTCCATTACAGTTGACCCAGTTAAAAATATTACTACATTTCAGCGTAGTTAAAAATAGTTTCAAACAAATATTCATTACCATTAACCTTTTAACACATTATTCGTCTACGAAAGTACGGGTTTGAGATTAGGGTGTAACTGTGTGAGGTTAGGCTAAGAGTTTTTAATTCAGGTGTAGTCACACCTTCTTTTTTTTACCAGCCTTTTTTTCAAGAAAACGTTTAATCAAAGGCAATTTATTTTGACTTACTAATATGTTCAAACATATGTTATGCCCTATCTGTAAAAGCGGTATGTATGGAGGCTGATGTAAACGTATAGACTACATTCAAGTCTGTAATAGACCGTAGCCCTGACAAGGAAAAGTCGTGGCTGTATTGCAATAATAATAGAAATATGTGTTATAGCCTACCATTCAAGAGCCATTCATTGGTGGATTCTATGCCTGTATGGGACCAACAATTATAACATTAAATTGATGCATATAGGCTTTTTACAACCTTTGTCTGTATAACAAATTCACGGATATGCATAGACCTATGGGTAATTTGAACGAGGCTGTATGTTCACCCTTCAATGGCATAGAGAAATATAGTTTAGGTTTTCGTCCATGCAATAGCCTACATTTCAGTGCAACTGTTAGAATATAGCTGTGTTGAGGTTTTCGCCCATGGAATAGCCTTTATGTCACAACGGTTAGATATTACCTGTTAGTTACTGCTGGACTGTTGGATCTAGAATCATAAGCATTTCGCTACACTTCCAATATCATCTGCTAACCATGTGCATGTGACCATTAAAATTTGATTTGATTTGATTTGAACTGGAGAGGCCTACCTTTGGTGATACAACACGTGGTCGCCCCCACTGAGAGAAGTCATCCAACGTCACTTGAGTGGGAAAAATGGCGATCCTCATCATGAATGGCAAAGGGTGTTCTTTCTTTCCGTCATTCACTGCTGCAAAGCACGCACTCCTCTCTATTAATGTAGCAAAGCTGTTTAAGTTTTGTTTTCTGTTGATCTTAGGCCTTTATAGCCTTTACCATGAAGTTAAACATAGGCTATAAATTAATGTTTCGACTAGGCCTAATATCTTGCTGACACTCAAAATGGCCGCAACAACTCAACTAGCGGTTGCCAAATTCCTTTAAAACCAGCGTTAGGAATTTAAATTCACGTGAATACATTTTTATAGTTCTGTCATTGTCACCTGAACATATAAATTATAGTCCTATCAATTATTAGGGAATTCTGCAAACGCTGCCACAGGAGCCTGTGCTGAGTTGTGTTGTTTTACATTTCCAATGAACATGCTTCCCAATGCCTCATTTGATTTTGATGAGAAGCCCAGACATAGGGGCTTTAATGAGAAAAAAAATGTTCATTTGAAGAAAGTGGTCATTTTATGTGGTATTAGACAATGGTTCAAACTCTGCTTCTTTGGCTCATGCCTCTCCTTGAGAAACCATGTGACTGGAGTGCAACACCAACCCATTGTTCCATTTTATTTCGCCCACTGTAAAATAACTCATTTTGACAAATATCTATTCTACGTGCCACTCACTATAGGCTATTTAAAATCACTTCAGCATATTATCTTGATCTAGTTTGTTTTCTGCACACTAGTGCTTAAATTAGGCAACTCTCCAATATTCAAACTATATTGTATATTTATAATTGTTTCTTTGTATTGGCTTATGTTGCCAGTCTTGTTGATTAACACAAATATATATCTTCACAAGCCATGTCCTTTCTGCAGCGTCCTAAGTATTGAGGTGGACTTAAGCCTGTGAGTGAAGTAGAACCTAGTGTGCGATGTAGAGTTGTGGTTGTGTGTCAGAGAGAGAGAAAGGTGAGAGGGGGAGGGGTGATAGAGGAAGGATCTTCAGACATAACTCTGTCCCTCCTGACATAAGTGCATACACTATAAATTAGAAATGTATGCAGAGAGGGAACCCCCTCCCCTGCAAGTAATCTGTTGATGTGGCCCTGGGCTTTGAAATGTACTACAAAATCAAATAAAATGTTATTTGTCACATGCTTCGTAAACATCAGGTGTACACTAACAGTGAAACGCTTACTTACTATTAGAATTAAGTTGTTGTGACAACTCCTAGTTTGTGTCTGAAGTCTTGAGAAAAAATGGGAGACTCAGACTTTGTTTGAGATGAGAAAGTTAAATTAAAGGTGCAATATGTAGAAATTGCCCCACCATTTCCTGGTTGCTAAAATTCTAATAGTTAGCCTCAGTTTATGTGACAAAACAAGCAAGTGTAGAGAATCATTGTACCATCTAAACCGCCATGAAATATATGTTTAATAACCAAAAATATTGTATTTTCAGTTGTTTGAAGATGGTGTACAAAACCGAAAGTAAAAGACCCAAAAATTAAACTTAAGAACGGAAAGTATAGAAATAATGCACATAGAACAGATCTACCACTCCTTAGACTTGCTTCCAATGAGAATGAACAATCTGTTACTCACATTTCTATGGGAATTTGGTGAGGTCACACAAAACGTTAAGTGTTATATATTTTTGGCATGGCTTGCCACAACTCTAAAAAGTCATTTTGGAACATTATGTTTTTTTTGTGTGAATTTTCAGATTTAAAAGAGTAGTTCACTATTTTTACAACTTGATGTCAGATGCTTCCAGGGCCTGAAATTAGTCTATGGGCCAGGAGAAACTGTAATCCATGGTTCGGTTCTCTTTATTAAACAGCCACTACAAACTTCAGCTAACTTTAGCCACCACAAGCTAATAATCAATGGAAGGGATGGGAGCATGTGAGCATTTTCTAAATGGCCAAATCACCTTTAAGGAACATCAAACCAAAAATTGAGTTGATTTGAACTGATTTCAGGTGATTTGGAAATACTTTTAAAAAACATACTCACATGGTCCTCTGTAGCTCAGTTGGTAGAGCATTGTTCTTTGCTATGCCAAGATAGTAGGGTCGGTTCCCGGGTGGCTAAGGGTAGCTGAAGTTTGGGGTGGCTGTTTAAAGAAAACTGAACCCTGGATTGCAGTTTCTCTTGGCCCATAGCCTACTTTCAGGGTGAGGAACCATCTAACATCAAGTTGTAAAATAGTGAACTACTCTTTTAATATATGTGTGTTGGTGTGGGTATGTTCAGCTTTTGTGTGTACCACACCTCTTCCACTCACACTTGCACACAAACCCATGGCCCTGCTTCACTGATTTAAGCTTAATGAGGAATGCTACGTTAGCTCGAGCATGGCCGTTTGCAACGCCGTGTTGGGCCTATTTTGATGTGCCTACACTTCTGAGAGATGTTGAAACAAAGGGAAGTTCCAGACCCCCTCCTAAATGCCAGGTGCTGGTAAAAAAAAAAAATCTCCAATAGCCAACTACTACCCCCACATCACCACCCCGCCCCCCTCCTCTAGTATCACCCAACACCACCCTGAGAGAACCTGAAATGAAAAAAGAAAGGTTGGCTTCCTATTGTGACATCATGACCAGTGTTTGCAGGCTTCCAGGCCACTTGTCTATGCCCAGTGGGATGCAGGGATTGGCTATTGAATGCTTTGGGCACATCTGTATTTGGGGGGCAGGGTAGTTGCAGGAGTGCTTAGTGAAAAGAAAACATGCCCTCTGTATTCCTGATTGCATTCATTACTGTAAATATATATGAACTGTTTTGTAATTATCCTCCCATTTGTCTCCTATCCATCCAGTATGACTTTCTGTTACTGTTGCGCTTATGTGCAGAAAATATGTTGTCCTCAGGGTTTTATAGAATTTGAACTGATTGTAGTATTAGTTTGTTTGTCCTCTTATTGATTGTAATAAACATATTTGCATATTTACTGTTTTAAAGTATGTTGGTGCTCTGGGGTTAAATAAGGGAAGAAAGTTTATAGGTATGATTTTATTATGAGGGAAAAGCCCAGTATATGATTATTCAAATAATGTTTCACAAAGTTTCATTGAAAATGCTTGAAATTACTTTGAAATGTACATCGAAAGAATGAGTCAAAATGTGTATGCAAAACAGGTTCTATTGGTTTTTTTTCTTTCCCACGTTGCTAACAAACTTCCTTGAAATATGTGGCACATATGAAAAATCCTTGATCTGCATCAATCAAGCACGTAGTAGTGCTGTAGTATTGCTCCCATTGCCTGTCTCAAGCTAGCAGCCAGCAAACTCAGTTTCTTCCTCTCATGATTGTTGTACTACCAATGGCAATGCGAGGGAGGGGGCGTTGTGAGAGAGGGGGTGCGACCAATCAGCTGGCTGGAACACCTGTGTGCAGCGCCGAGAGGCCGTTGACGCTGCAGCACACAAAAAGGCAGTCCCTCGCTCCCTCCCTCTCCTTCTCCCTCGCTCTTTCTCACACACACACATCCACTCACAGCTGGCACACACACCCGACCTCTCACACACCCACAGCAGAAAGGCATGTTCTGCGCTCTATTACATTCCTGATACATAACTTTTTGCCAGCCAGGCAGAATGAGAGAAAGAGTGTGAGTGCGAGCGGCTGAGTGAGTGAGTGAATGAGAGAAAGTGAGACCAAAAGAGAGAAAGAAAGAGAGCTGTCACATACATGCACGCACGCTCCTCTACAGGGTCATATGATTAGCTGCTCGCTCTCTTTCCGGGGCTTCAGTTGCGGAATATAGTGGAGGGAGGAGAGGCAGGGGCGCTGCATCGAAGGACTTCCTTATGGTCTTTCAGAAGGAAAGAAATTCTAGTGGGGGGTTGTGTGGGTTGTGGAGATGGTGAGAGAGACATGTCCATTTCTGTGTGTATGGATTGGAGAGAGGGAAGGGAATCTGTTGGAGGGGGCAAGCTGGGGGGAAATGTGCACCGTCTCTTTAAGAAACTGCCAACCCCTTGCTAATGTGCCTTCTTCCCCCTCTCTGGTTGGACCATCTGTCCTGTTTTTAAAGGGGCTGAGTCCCACTCCCTTCAGATCTTCTCACAGCTTTGGACTTGCCATGGACACCACTAACCTCTAAATCCACCCCAACCCTGTCCCCCTCCCAACACACACACATCAACCAGCCATGGCTGCTGTGGGAAAAACGCAGGGGGATTGGCAACGTGTCTCATAAATTTAGGTAAAAATGTGAACTGTTGACCTGGAAGAAGCCAAGGGTGAAAAGAAAGAAAGGCAGGGAGAAAAGACAGAATAAAAGAGGAGATCTTTGGGTTTTGTGTTGAATGGGAGAGCCTATATGGCGGTGGAGCAGGGAAAAGAGCGATCCACTCGGCTGGGATCAATGTGCGAGAGTCAGGATTTTCCGAGCTGCAACTGAAATGCAAGGGAAACCAACCCGTCCCACCTACACAAATCAAATCAAAATGTATTGTTCACATAAACATGGTTAGCAGATGTTAATGCGAGTGCCACAAAATGCTTGTGCTTCTAGTTCCGACAGTGCAGTAATATCTAACAAGTAATCTAACAATTCCCCAACAACTACCTAATACACACAAATCTAAAGGGGTGACTGAGAATATGTACATATAAATATATGGATGAGTGATGGCCGAGCAGCATAGGCAAGGTGCAATAGATGGTATAAAATGCACTATATACATATGATATGAGTAATGTAAGATATGTAAACATTATTAAAGTGGCATTGTTTAAAGTGACTAGTGATCCATTTATTTAAGTGGCCACTGATTGGGTCTCAATGTAGGCAGCAGCCTCTCTGAGTTAGTGATTGCTGTTTAGCAGTCTGATGCCCTTGAGATAGAAGATGTTTTTCAGTCTCTCGGTCCCAGATTTGATGCACCTGTACTGACCTCGCCTTCTGGATGGTAGCGGTGTGAACAGGCAGTGGCTCAGGTGGTTGTTGTCCTTGATGATCTTTTTGGCCTTCCTGTGACATCGGGTGCTGTAGGTGTCTTGGAGGGCAGGTAGTTTGCCCCCGGTGATGCATTGTGCAGACCGCACCACCCTCTGGAGAGCCTTGCGGTTGAGGGGGGTGCAGTTGCCGTACCAGGCTGTGATACAGTCCAACTGGATGCTTTCAAAAGTTTGTCAGGGTTTTGACTGACAAGCCACATTTCTTCAGCCTCCTGAGGTTGAAGAGGCGCTCGTGCGCCATCTTCACCACACTGAATGTGTGGGTGGACCATTTCAGTTTGTCTGTGGTGTGTATGCCGAGAAACTTAAAACTTTCCACCTTTTCCACTGCTGTCCCTTCGATGTGGATAGTGGGATGCTCCCTCTGCTGTTTCCTGAAGTCCACAATCATCTCCTTTGTTTTGTTGACGTTGAGTGAGAGGTTGTTTTCCTAACACCACACTCCGAGTGCCCTCACCTCCTCCCTGTAGGCCGTCTCGTCAATGTTGGTAATCAAGCCCACTACTGTTGTGTCGTCTGCAAACGTGATGATTGAGTTGGAGGCGTGCATGGCCACGCAGTCATGGGTGAACAGGGAGTACAGGAAGGGGCTGAGCACGCACCCTTGTGGGGCCCCAGTGTTGAGGGTCAGCGAGGTGGAGATGTTGTTTTCTAACTTCACCACCTGGGGCGGCCCGTCAGAAAGTCCAGGACCCAATTGCTTTGAGGGTATTATGGTGTTGAACGCTGAGCTGTAGTCAATGAACAGCATTCTTACATAGGTATTCCTCTTGTCCAGAAGGGATAGGGCAGTGCGCAGTGTGATGGCGGTATGCAAACTGAAGTGGGCCTAGGGTGGCCGGTAAGGTGGAGGTGATATGATCCTTGACTAGTCTCTCAAAGCACTTCATGAGGACAAAAGTAATTTAGTTCAGTTGTTTTTGAATTCTTGGGTACAGGAACAATGGTGGCCATCTTGAAGCATGTGAGGACACACACACACACACAGCAGGGAGGCCCCGGGGTAGAGTTGAGCTGTCCCTGTGTGGACAGACAGAGGCTCTCCTCACCGTCCCATCTAAACAATTAGATGATAATGAACCAATGTGGAATTTGTTTGCATTGTAAAATGTGAACGGTACAATGTTTAAAAATGATCTTAGATATACTTTTTTTTATCAAACTTTCTCTAGCTTCATTATGAAAGTTAAATATAGTTTCCTAAGAACAGTTGAAGTGTGAGAAACACTTTCTTATAGCTCAGACATTGTGGTAGGCTTGTCAAACATTTGCCTTCCGACAGTACCTCTGAACATTGTCACTTTTGTGTTTACCCAGCAAAGACCTTGAAGTCATCAGCCACTCAGCCTTGTTAAAATACTCCAAACCAGAAGGTGACAGTAGCGTTGTTTGGCAATATAGGTCCATGTGTGGAGCTTAGTTTATGGTCTAGATTCCAATGTTAGCTAGCTATATAGCAAGCTGCGCTAATGTTGCTATTTTGTAGAGAGCCATAGTTGATACTGGCCAGATGGCCACAGCTAGATAACTACCTAACATGAAGAATAAGAAACTATTTAATTAACTCTCCATAATCCCCTACTGCCAGTGCCAAATATTTAGCTAGCTAACGTCAGCATATTCTCTAGCTAGCACAGCATAGCTAGCTAGCTAGCTAGAGCTAGGTAAGGAGTCTGCCCTATCTCGGCAGCTAACACAGGCAGGATTTGTAAACAATCCATTGTGATTTAATTATAGTGTCAATATTAGTTATCTAGCTTGGAGGAATTATTGCATCTGTGCAATTCGCTAGTTACCATCCCATAGCCTACATTGCATATGAAGTGTGACTTGCTCATGACATTTAACCATGGATGTAAATTGCCCTCTTTTTTCCCTTTTTGTTGTCACTCCTGTTGGCTTCCTCGCGTGGGGGTTTGTTCTCTCTGATTGGCTCAAAGTCAAGTTGTTGGCCACTGATGAGCATTGCGATTCTACAAGTAGAAATGTCCGGTTTGTTGCTACCGGGTTGGCACGAAGCAGGTACCAGTTTTGTCCTAGCAAGAGAAGGAAAGGGTTCCTACAGTGATACAATTCTTTCGGCAGTCTGATTCATGCTTTAGGTTGTGCCCATACACTTTAAAGTACTTTGTTAAGTTAAATCCAGTCCTTTTCTCTCCTTTATGATATTTTACAGACTGTTCAATTTGGTTTGAATAAAAACATCAACTTAGGGTTAAATAAATGCCATTTAGAACATTTATGAATGGAGTAGAACTGAAGGTATGTGGCCCTTTTGTGATGTCTGGCCTGTCTGAAGAGCTTTCACTACTAAGGGGCGTTTGTTGATTTGTTTTTATTTATCACTTTTATTTACTCTGGGTCACACAGTCAGCTGATGTTTACTTACTTACCTCACTGTTCCTGGAATACAAAGTCTTCAGCCTCGCTCAGTCTAGCAGAACGTCTTCAACCCCCCCCCCCCCCTCACCCCCCCAAAAGTACTTCCCTGTGTTAGGGGCCTCCCGCCCCCTCACCCCTGACCTCTCTTTGTGTGCCTTGTGAACCATCCTCTCTGGATGCTCGGTTGGGTGAGGAACACAGTAAACACCCCCAAAGTTTCCCCCTGGGGCAAACCGGAGGATGGGAGGGGTGTGTGTGCATGAAGGGGCAGTGCCTCTTAGAACTAAATACTTAAACATATATTTTGCAATGAGAGAAATTTAAGATCAAGGAGCTATAGTGTTTGTATGTCAGTGGTTCTTGTGGCAGAGTTATTCTGTGTAATTAAGTCTCTCTCTTGCTATTCATGTGGACCTTTACAAACCTGAAGTTGACTGCTTTCCACAGGAACTATGTGTACCATGGGTATTATGTCAAAGGCACATTTTTCTGAAATAGTCTTTCTATTATATAAACTATTGAGGCTGGGATATGTTCCCTCTTTAAGTTGTCACATATAGCTTCTGCTCCAATATGATGCAGCTTTTTGTAAATAAGTTAACCTGACACAGTAATAGCTAGATCCGACTGACATCCTCGTATTTAGTACCTTTGTATTAAAATGTATTACACTATCAGTACGTTTGCTGTGGTCTGTGGAAAGACCCATATGTGGTTGTCTTACCTAGTTGAATGCACTGTCTGTAAGTCACTCTGGATAAGAGTGTCTGCTAAATGGCCAAACTGGAAAAAGGTATTCAAGGAGAATGTCTCCTTTTACACTGAACATCATCTTCCCTCTAAATGTGGGAGAAAGTTAAAAGATGAATAACATCATAGGTGTGCATCTTGTGTGATCTTCTTCATTTTTGCGAGTTTGACTCATCAAATTGAATCCGTCAAGAGGTCAAACGTCCTTATTGGATTTCTCCTTGACTTTGTTGGATTTTCATACTCAATGCAGACAAGCTTGTCTCGTTGCCTTGTTCTGGCTTGTTATGAAATTGTCTATCAGTGCTATGTCTATCACGCCTGTTCCTTTGTATCCTTCCGAGTTGATATGGAAAAAGCAAGGCCAGAGGGAACAGGGCAGAGCCTCTGTATTATTCTGCATCTGCAAACCCAAAGGAAGCTAAGATAAGCCTCCGGGCTGCAGCTCTAGATGGCATACAGTACGTTGCATCTCTCAGCACCTTTAGCCACAGTCAATCCACAGTGGGTCAGTAGGCAAGACCAGAGTGTCACAGTAAATGACTGGTGACAACTGCTATCCCCTCCATATCGATTCATTGAAAACTGAAGGGTGTTAGAACAAACGGGTGAGAGACAATCATACGCCACGTCTCACTGCTAAATGTCTTGTTTCATTTCCCCGTGTGAAAATTCCAAGGGATCCATTTTTATAAAGGTGTGACTGGTTTATCTTTATTTCTGTTGTCTATTTATTAAATCAAAGGATATTGAAGTAATGTTTTCATTGGGAGGAACTAACATCTTGTTAAAATACTGTTATTGCCATGTTATTGCCTCTATAATATATAGTGCTGCAGAGTTTGAATGTAGATACATTTAGGCATCATCAAAAGATTGCTGGATATTTTTCACATGTAATTCACATTAAGTTCACATGACCCATGTTGTAGACCGAAACGCTTGTTTCTCTTGGAAGTTTAAATGAAACCACCGCATTTATTTTCTCAAAACTTTGCTCTTCATTTATTAAACAGTTGAAATTGAACATGCATTACTTCACAATTTGAATGGATAGATGTTGTATGCCAAGATGTTGATTATTCCTTTCAAAGTGACTGAGCTATTCTGATATTGACTATTTGTGGAATTTTTTTGAGTATACATTCATTAGTTCACAAATACGTTTGAATGTGTTTGCACATTTTGAATGGATATATATTAAATGCCAAGATGTTGATTACTCATTTCATAGCCAACGATGTTGACAATTTGTGGAGTGACAAGTCTTTCTCTCTTTAGATTTAGTTCACAGCAGTAAAAAAGGTCACTTTTCACCAGCTCTGTTGCATTTAATCACCTCTTCTCATCAAGAACCCAAATGTTGTTTGTCATGAATGTGCTTCATCATCCACCTGTTTGATCACCCAGGGCAGCCATTTTGTTCCAGAGTGCTCCCTGTACACTTGGACGCCAATGAGCAGAGAGCCTAGTGGGCGGAGCTTCCCCAGTCAGTCCCCTTTGCTGTTCTGCTCTGCTTTAAGAGGTGTTGTGTCTCGTGTGGATTTTCCAACTGTGCTCCCACCTCCTTTCTGTGGGTGTCACAGTGGGGCTTGGCACCCAAAAGTGCCGGAATGTGGAAGGTCTCGATGGGGAGAGAGGATATTTCTTGCTCGTCTTCAGAAATCCTTGGCCCACTTCTCAGTAATTTAGTCCAGGGGTTCCAAAGTAGCGGAGCTCTAAATTGTCTGCCAATTTCTATACATTTTCAAAAATATATATTTAAAAAAATCATAGTTTGCATGTCTTCATCATTCAAATCCTGTTTCACGAGTGGTAACCCAGATGTGTGTGCAGATCCCAGTTGTGGAAAGCGTAGATGTAATTCTAGTGCACATATTGTATGTACTGTACAAGGTCATTAAAGCTCTAAGAAAGATAAAACTGTTGTAGACAGAATGCTCTTTGGCAAGTTGCTTTCTATGTTTTTTTTTCTAAGTTAATGGACTGTTGAGCATTAGTTCCATTTTCATAATACATTTCAAATAGCTCAATGAAGTTATTGAAAGACTGTCTGCAGTGTTTCTGTCTGAAAAGACAGTTTGAAGTGGGAATGTGATAGTCGCATGTGGGTAGTCGCAGTAGCAGCATGATCTAAGGATTGTGGAGTTGTGTGGGCCAAAGATTCATAATTGTATTATGTTCTTATATTAACTTACAATGGGGTTCTTGAATGCTAATCAGACTGTTTACCTTTTTGTAATGAATAACTATTGATTTATGAAATATTGTTTTCATATAAACAATGATCTAATGCTATTAACATGTTCAGCCTCAATGGACAACTTAAGACTTTTTTAAGAAAACTGTCTTCAAATGACCGAATTAAATCTGAATGACATTTTTCATAGTATTGAATTGTAAAAAAAAACATGTCTTTAAAGTATGTAATATGACATCACGCATAAAAGTGTTACTGAACCTTAATAAACTATGGTTTATAAACAAATAATTTTTTGTTGCATCACAGGTGAGAAAGCAGTGTTATTCTAGACATCCAAAATGACCAATTGATTATTGAGACAATGAAAATAACTGTGACTGAACAGAGTGTAGGTTTACAGGTCACTTATCTGTATTTTTAAAGTATGTCTTAGTGACCAAATAGCTCGGTTCTTCACGGGTCAACACTCTTGGTAGTGCCATTACTCTATACGGTGGCCAGAAGTCATCACCATTTTCCTAAATAGTTACTGAAGGACTACTTCATGTAAACCTTCCCATACAGTTAATAAGGTTGTGTTGTATCTGAGGCACATGAAAGAATGGCTTAATACTTGTCAACAGTGATGTGTTAATGGGGTTTCCCTTACCATTGAGCTCGGTGACAGTTTGAGGTTTGTTTCCCAACCTTTCCTAAAGTCAAACGACCTAGTTGCCTCATGGGTGGAATGTTATTCATGTTTTTCATAACTTCAGAATGTATAAACATACATTTTTTTGAAACCTCCGAAAATCTGGTGTTTCTATGTCAAACGGGTTTGTTTTATTTCAGTCTTCTGTGATGTATATAAAGTGTAATAGTGGGATGCAAACTCAAAATGTTATGCATTTCAAGACTGTATATCTGAAATTGTACAGGTAGGTGTTGTCTTCCATTTCTGAAGCCCATAACCATTTGTATGAGGTGTATACTTTTGTAGATTTGTAGATTTGTTTAAGACTACCAAGTAGATTTGTTTAAGACTACCAAGAAACACTCTGTGTGACCCTGATTTAGCCCACAGCAGTATTAAGGAAATACTCAAATATATATATATAAAATGTGCCTATGTCAAGCTTTAAAATGTGTAGAATTAGAGGGCAACATCAATGGAAAAAGATAGAAATCATCTAATATCATTGAGCATGATTACTTTAGATGTAGGAAGATAAGTGTTGACATGTCTCTGCTGCAATTCACATCTTGATATAAGGTGGTAAGAAGTGGGTGTGTCAAATGATATGTAAGTATTTTATTATTATTGTTCTCTTATGAGGCCTGACAAAGCAAAGTGAAGACCCATTTTCTCCCCTCCTCCATTTTTCTACCCTCTATCGCTCCTTCTCGCTCTTTCGCTTTCTCGCTCTTTCCCTCAGTCTCACAGCTCTGACTCTGAATCAGTTAAAATGGAGCCTCCAGGTCACATGTCTGCCAAACAGGCATGTGCTGGTATGGCCATGCTATCCCCTTTCACACACACACACACACACACACACACACACACACACACACACACACACACACACACACACACACACACACACACACACACACACACACACACACACACACACACACACACACACACACACACACACACACACACACACACTACAAGGCAGAGGGAGCAAGGGCGGCTTACAAACCTACACCCTTACTCAACCCCCTTCCCCCACCTCATACCTCTCCCCCTCATACTAGTCACTTCATCACACTGGGAGTGTGTGCCATGTCACACCAGGACACATGCTCACATGGATGTGAGTGTGAGTGTTGGATTTCTGGATTAAGATCATTTGCTGAGTTGCTGCGCACATAGATCGAGGAGCGATGAGATCTAAATCTATTGAAATATGTTTTGTGTTGATATTATTTTTGTCCGGCAAACATACAAAAGCAAACGTGCATGGTTGCTTTGTTATTTCATAATGCACAGCTGTATTATGCCTCCCCAGTTGTGGTTGCAGGTGTCATTTCAGTCTCATACGAAAAGGATGAGGTTGAACACACTCTGACCGATGTTATGAATAAAACTTGTTTTTGTGTGGTTTTTAGTTAAGGTTCAGGTCTAATAAAAATTACTGGCATATTGGGATGCCATTGGGTCAAAATGTTATCCTTGTCTTCATTATCCATATACAGATAACTGCCAAAATAATGGAAACACTTGAGTAAATGAGGGTTCTGTCGGCTCTGTTATGGTGTGGAGTGCATTTTCCTGGCATGGTTTAGGTCCTCTCATCCCCTTAGAGGGAAAGGTAAACCCCAATTAAATACACAGCCATTCTGAGTGAGCACCTTCAACCTATGGTGAAGCACTTCTATCCTGATGGAAGTGGCCTCTTCCAGGATGACAATTCCCCCATCCACAAGGCACGAGTGGACACTGAATGGCTTGATAAGCATGAAAACAATGTAAACCATATGCCATAGCCATCTTAGTCACCAAATCTCAACCCAATTGAACACTTATGGGAGATTCTGGAGCGGCAACTGAGACAGCGTTTTCCACCACAATCAACAAAACACCAAATGATGGAATTTCTTGTGGAAGAATGGTGTCGCATCCCTCCAATAGAGTTCCAGACACTTGTAGAATCTATGCCAAGGAGCATTGAAGCTAGTTCTGGGTTGTGGTGGCCCAACACCCTATTAAGACACTTTATGTTGGTGTTTCCTTTATTTTGGCAGTTACCTGTTTGTTAACCAAGGTGTTGATTGATCTCTGCATAGTGAGTTTAAATGTGTTTCAATTCCTCTTCGCCTCTAGTAATACTTCTGTTACAACTTTGCTAATAGTTACTTTATTGAGGGAAAATGTACTTACTAGACTGTGATATGTGAGTGTCTCACCTAGCTATCTTAAGACGAGGGCACTAAATGTAAGTCGTTCTGGATAAGAGCGTCTGCTGAATGACTAAAATGTGTGAATATTAATATTTTGAGTCTGAGAATTTGATAGATTTGTTGAATGTTCATAAAACACACATGTACAGAGAACCCCTGCAGTTTGCTAATTTCTTAGAATAACTTCTGATACCTCAAGTAAATGTGAAAAAAAATATTGCAATCTACCTGAAACCATGCAATGGAATTATGATGAAGTGGGTCCTTGCTTCAATGTTCAAGTATTGAGCAAAATGCTTGACAGAAATGTTATTTGTCATCTAGTTTAGAACTAATTTAGTTGCATTAGTTTTAGCTCTTGTTATTTCTCTCTAAGGCTATGTGGACTGTACCAAACATAACACATGGTTAACAGAGTTGCGCTCTAGTGTGTCTTGAAACAGTTTTTTATTAGAATATAGAGCCCAAATATCTTTGCCCTGTTGATCAGCAATGATCATTATCCGACGTTCCTCAATCAATGTTTGGGGCAGCAGCCATGGCGTTGTGCTGTGTGTTGGAAGTTACACATGAGAAGGGAACAAAACAGAGGAAGAGAGGGATGCCGTGGCTGTTCCTAGGAGTCAGTTGCATATAGAGTGGACTGGCCCCCCACATTCTGGACGTTGTATAGGTCCTTGGGGTTCATTGATTCAAAACAAAGTCAGAGCTGACGTCACACTCTCCGAGGAAGAAACCACCCTCTTGTTTTTGAAACACAAGTACATTGTGGCTCTCTTTCTCTCTCGCTCTTTCTCTCTCAAAGTGAACTTTGAAGTTGGAGATGCTTGTTACTTTTAGCAAGGTTTTGAAAACTGTTTGTGGTCATATTGATTCATATGGATATTTTGGTAGATGTTTTTAGAGGATGGTTTTAAGCGTTTATTTTTGTTAATCTGTTTATGTGACTGGGGAAAACAGAGATCTATACATGAGCATTGTAGTGAATGATTACCTCACACTTTTACTTTTCAAGTGTTCCAATTTGTTCAAGGACTCTAAATTCTCAAAAGTAGGAACATCTTATTTAGTCAAAATACTTATTTACCCTTTTGAATGTAAATGGGGAGAATAACTTCTCTATTCTTCTGAAGTGGATCTCACAGAAGGCTTCTGGTTGGACCACGTTTTTAGTTAACTAAAGATGGTGGTGTTAATGGCATAGATCGTTGTGGTTGAAGAATTTAGAAACAAAAATAATGTTTTTTGAAAATAGAAAACAGTATATGTTTTAGTGCTGGAAACCCACACTCTGAGCAATTGAATGTCACTTAACACAAAGTGTACTTGATAGAAAATGACATTCTTTCCACAGTTGTATTTTTGTACATTAAAATCGGGCAAAAGACAGGCTTTACCCCAATGCTGACCATTTGGAGAGAGTCCTATAAGTTGGGCTGGAAATAGTACTGTATAATTGAGTATAATACAATACAATTTCTGTTATTACTCTATGGAAATTAATTTGTTATTCAATTATTTAAATTTATGTGTAAAGATATGTTCACTTTTTTAGTATGTTATGTTAATTAATTGTAAAGGTTTCTGCGCTTAATTGACTTGTAGACTAGTTGTATTGAATTCAGAACTTTGCAGTGGTAACATTGTGATTTCATTAGGGTGTAGAGGCACAATGCTTTAACACTATCAGATTTCAGACAACTATCTTAATATGATGTTCATGTTTTTCTCATTTAGGAGGAGTTATTTGTCTCCCCTCACTCCCTATTCTCGCGTATATTCACTGTGCATCCTAAAGGTACTCTGATTGTATCGTTGTTTTACATCGGAGTTATAATGTAATGTATCTCGATATATAATAAAGCAACAAAAAATAACCATTTGACATTACACCAACTTTAATGTTATTCAGTTTTCAAAGTATTTTTTAAACATTTAAATTCAAACAATTATCAGTGATTGATATCAGATTTATAGCAGTAGATCTAGGCCTATATCAGTTCTCTCAGAATCAGAATCACATTCATTCGCCAAGTACATTTAGCATACTCGGAATGTTACTTGGTGATATGGTGCTGTTAGTGATAGACAGCATTTAGAAACAGAATACAGAAAACAGAGTTTAAACAAAGTTTACATACATTATATTTATTATATACAACTAGGTAGAGTGAGCGTAGAGCTAGCAATAAGATAATGAGCAAATATGCAAATACACAAATGTTCACCAGTGTGTGTTTCATGTAATTGTTTATTGTTTCTTTGGCGTAATACTTTATATATTATTTGTGGGGAAGAATTATTTATCTTAAAGAATGTAGTTTGGAAAAATGTACATTTCTCATTTTAGAATTGGAGGATTTCGAAGTTCTGTTCATAGTGTACAGTAGACAGCAATGAATTGACGACACTAAAGTTGTTACTCTGGCAAAACAATGTGGATAAACTTGAGAATTGTACATTTTATTTGAGTTTATATAATACTTACATTAACTATAATTCGTTCAACTAGTAGGCATTCTCCCGTAGTGTTTTAATTATTTGTTTGCAATCATTGGCATGATGCTTGCATGCACAGTGAGTGAGATTCCCCTAACGTTTGACAACATAGATCTAAAGAATGGATTCAGATGGAACATAGTATTGTCATCTTTATGCTACATTATGATTTCGAAGAAACGTAATAAGATGTTTTTCATTGATTGATAATGATATTTCAATAGCCATTACACTCTAGAGTGTAGTTGGGTGTTATTCCTTAAATTGGTATGTGTCTTTTCTCGCTATCAACACAAATAACTCGGTTAGTACATCCATTTCAAGTAGAACGTTTAGTGGGGTTTTGTCATGCCTCTCACTTCTTGCCTATTTGGAATAAACAGTGGTTTATCTCCTCCCATGCTTTGATGAAAACTGACACACGTTGTGTGATCGAATGGATTTGTCTTTGCTTTCTCGGACGTATTATGGGCAATTAAGAAATACATTTTGCACGTTTATGAGGACGCATTAGGCGTTGATAATTCATGTATAGGCTATAATGCATATAAAATGTAGGCTAACCGTTTAAACACTCCCTTATTCTCGGTCTCATTAGATCCAGTAGACATGTCGACATCACATGAAAAGCGAATGTAAGGATGTGGGGTTATGTTTCTGCTCCATGAGTCATGTTAAACGTTATAGCAAGTAGCCTACGTGGTTCTATGACTTCTCCTGGACAGAGCAGCGACGGGAAGCAAATCGTTCACGTCAACCGCAGCAATGATTAATCTGAAGTAAGGCACTCTTCGAAAACAGTGCATATGTATCAGAAATGTGTCACTGCTCGATATCACCAGCATAACCAAACCCTTGCTATACCCCCTGTATGCGTCAGGCGTGCTCTCTGGCATACATTGTAGCCACACGCTCCCTCCTTTCTTCTATCCAATGACTGCTTCTATCTTCTCCCCCTCCCCTCCCTTTCGCTTCTCTAGGTGGGCGGTGCAGCTACTCGGAGAACCGCCTCTTCCACGATGCTGTAGTACTCTCGAGTAGTTTACAGACTTTATGAATGAAGGCAGGTTTTCCTCCAAACAGCAGCGCTAGGCTGTAGAGCGAGCGCTAGCAGCTGAGCGATGGGGGAGGTGTGTAGCCATCGCACTGACAGACAGAGAGAAGCAAGAGTGTTTGCTTTCTCAATAGGATGCAATGAACAGTCTTTCCTTCCCAACGAAATATAGCCAGACGTGCATTCATAATATGTAGATTTACAATATTGTGCATGTCTTCGACTATGGTTGCATAGCCTATAAAACGCCGATTGTTTAACCTTTAAACAATTAGTGATAAAATGGCAGCTGTTTTTTTTGTTTTTGTGTGTAAGTTATTAATAGTATATTATCTTTATAAGCGTTTGTTTTACCCATACAGGAACCTAGCCACGAATTCTCAACGTGGTGACTGACTGTGACACTCATCCATATCAATTTATTCAATAGGTGACGCCCAGATGAATAGTGCTCTCAGTGATGTTCCTAAATGTTCTGGTATATTCTGCGCTGCCACATGTGACTGTATTTCATTGTAGTAATTGGGCGTTGTCCAATAAAGATGGCTACCTACTTGCTGGCTCACATGGTTCAGACTTATCTAGGGTGGTGTCATTCGCAGTGAACTAGAAAATACGGCTTTACAGACGTGTGTGTCTACAAGCCCTGTAAGTCTTCAAACTGCAACCATAGCAAGTTATATGCGGTGTTTTGTTTTTGTTTATATTCTGAACATATGCATTCTCATTAACCAACAGACCGCACATTCATCCTAATCCGGACTACTTCTAATTTGAAGAATAGCTTTCTGTCTATCTGTCTGATTCAGATGTTTACCCGCTGGGTTCTGCATGGCAAATATGGAATATGGACAGAGAGACAAGTAAGGAAAATAGCCTTCGGTTCTGATTATGAGGTTATAGACCATATAGCCTAATGTATGAGGAATGTTTAGGCCTATGGTCTCAGTCAAGTAGCCTACATTTCTCTTTTATTGTCTTTTGGGAAATTTACGGCGATAAGTATTCCTATGCCTATGCAAAACTGGATACAGTTTTCTACAGACTTTTGTCTTTTGACCATCAGTTGATTGGATAAACTGTGAAAGAATAGTACTTTTAAACCTGTATAGCAATGTTAATTGTTGATTTTTAGAGCAATATAAATGAATTGGCAATCATTTGGGCATTAATATTGCATACACATATCAAATCAATAGGTCTATGTGGGCATAGGGCCTCAGGTGATATGGCAGAGCCTGTCAAATTGGGTGGGTTACCGAGAAAGGGACAACGAAATATCATCGTTTTGGAAGAGAAATACATGCAAGATCATCCACCTAGATAGACTGCTCTTACCAAAATTATTACATTTGACCCTCCTCTTCTCAGTAACTTCAACCCAAATCTGAGCGACAACTTTTTCCAATGATCCAACTGTAAGTAATTAAACGAGTAGCCTGTAGACTATTCTTGAGCTCTTATAAATATATGGAATAATGTCAATCAAAGTTATTAATTTACTTTATATACTGTAAAGTGGACATATATTACTCTCGAACCCATGCAGTGCATAAATTGTAGGCCATTGTTGCGCACAAAATGACGCTCGAGGAAGACGACGAGGCGCTGGTAGCATCAACCTATAGCCTACTGCAAGGCAACGGGACTGACCATATTCACATGGCATAAAGTGACCAGACTCCAGTAGCACATCTACAGTGTAAAGAAAACGTGCATTAACAACTGTCATGCATAAATATGTCTTTATTATTCCATTTCGTATGTTAGAAACAAATAAATACACTCATAGCCCTGCATGCTAATCTGGGGCGGCAGCGTAGCCTAGTGGTTAGAGCGTCGGACTAGTAACCGGAAGGTTGCGAGTTCAATCCCCCGAGCTGACAAGGTACAAATCTGTCGTTCTGCCCCTGAACAGGCAGTTAACCCACTGTTCCCAGGCCGTCATTGAAAATAAGAATTTGTTCTTAACTGACTTGCCTAGTTAAATAAAGGTAAAATAAAAAAATAAATAAAAATGCGTAGGCTTATATGTAGATTCTCGAAACCTTGCTCTTATCAGAATGGAAATATAGGCTATATATGTGTTTTTCAGGAATCAGAATGTATAACAAAAAATATAAATATTAAGTTACGTGTGAATAAAGTGACAATGGCTAAATATACTCGATGGAGATCAATATCTCACCTACAACGTACTGTTAGGCTACTGTGCCACACAAAATGGAGACCTTGCGGCTGCCATCTTCTCATGACGAACGGGTCATTGTGGAGATAAGCATTAACTTTGAGCCAGTCGAAAGGCACATCTCTCCTTCTCCACTGCTAAATGAACTCCAGAGTTGTTCTCGCAGGTTCAGCTTCGTCTCACTATACCAGCCACCGCAACGACCACCCCACCTCTTCCAGGCAATGGCGCGAATGCGCTCTCTACTGTGTAGGTCAGACCTGTAGAGTAGACTCATTTCAACAGTGAAGGAGAGGGTCCTTGGCTGCGATTCGCATCATTCATTCATGTGCACAATGTATTTACGGATGTGGGATCTTAATTTGAGCAGCAACAGGAAATGTTAATTATTATGAGGATTATAATAATCGACATCTTTGTACTCAACTGCTTTGAAAATGCAACAAAACGCCTGCATATAAGATGCTATCAATCTCCCGCTTTCGGGCGGTTGTAAGTTGACGTGTCGGTTTTTGTGTAGCATTTTGATTCAAGCAATTACGTAGAACCTCACATATGATATCCCTATGTAGCCTATCGGCATGTATGATGTCATGTAATAGGAGTGCCAGAGGAAGCTCTGTGAAAAATGAGCAGTAGTGTGTAGCTAGCTGACTGTGTTCCACATACCCTGCACAGCCAATTTTAAGTCAGGGGAAGCCCATCCCCCGTTATGGCGGCTGCACCTCAGCTGAAGCTGCGGCCCCTTTGAACAGTTACATTGTTTGCTGCTAGTGCTACGCCCTCTGGCCCTTTCTAAACTCTTAAACTACAGCATTTCATAATCACTCCGGGGTCAAGGGTTGTGGTGTATGGTTCGGGTCAATCCACCATTGCTGCGATGGAATGAGCTAGGATCGAAAACCTCACCAGATTTGTTTTAGGCTCGGGAACTGTGGAATTCGGAGCCTGGAAGAGGGCGGAGTGAGTGAGTGAGAGGAGGGATAGAGCGAGGAAAGGAGGAGGGAAGAAGGGGGAGCTCGTAACGTGATAATGTACGAGAGGACCTGTGTTTCCTCCCCTGCTGGTTGCCATGGCAGAAGCCCCACATTCCTCAGCTGAGCATTTTTTCCCCTCAGTCAATCGGTGTTTGTGTGCGTGTGTGGTGCAGCACTGTGATGCATGAGAGAGATGGCACCATAAACACAGAGGCTCCCAGGGGCCTCAAACTGCACGCACGCACACACACACGCGCACACACACACACACACACACACACACACACACACACACACACACACACACACACACACACACACACCACAGAGATATACACACACCTTGATGGCCAGGTGTTTTTGTTTCACATGCTCATCCGCAGAGTTTAAAGCAGCATAATAGTCAGTAACACTTTACCTTGACACTATTTTAGAAAACATCCATAGTTGACTCATAAGCAGTAAATACATATTATAAGAAGCAGCTGCGGTTTAATTTAAGTAGGCATATTACTTCATGGTTAAGTGAACAATTACATACATTACCTCAACAGTAATGTCATATTGTAAAAGTGTATAGGCAACATTCTAAACCTACCATTGGTCATTAATAATTTTCCTTGTCATGAAGTGTTAGGCTATTAATACCTAATAGTATATTCATGCTGTATCTGTGTAATAATATGTTTATAATGTAACCCTGTAACTCTCGTGTTCCTTTAGTGCTTATGAATGTGTTATGAATGCTTTATTAGTCAATTCGTTTTTTTATGGCTTTGTCAAAAAATATGGTCGTCGTATATTCGATTAATATGGATGCCTTTTCAAAGATGAGGAGCTTTTATGATTCTGAAATATATGGGACTCGAAGACAAAGTTACTGATTCGATTGAAAGTCGTGTATTGTACAGGAGCAAATCGACAAATTCAAATCAACGCGTTGAAAAAATAAATACATAAACTAGAATGCCAGGGACACTTGATTGCAAAGAAAATACCATCCTTTACCTGAGTTATGATTTGGTCATTCTCTGTAATTGATTGAGGTTTGTTTAGATAAAATTGGTAAATATGTCATGACATGACATATTTGGGATCTCCAGAGAAGAGGAAGCTACAGTGCCTTGCAAAAGTATTCCGACCCCTTGGATTTCTGTACATTTTATTTTGTTACAAAGTGGGAATAAAATGTATGTAATTGTCATTATTTTGTCAACAATCTACACAAAATACTCTGTAGCCTAATGTCAAAGTGGAAGAAAAAATGTGAATGTTTTTTAAAAGATTTAATAGAAATTTAAAAAGTAAAATATAGTAGTCGCATAAGTATTCAGCTCCCTGAATCAATACATGTTAGAAACACCTTTGGCATCGGTTACAGCTGTGAGTCTTCTTAGATAAGTCTCTAAGAACTTTGCACACCTGGATTGAGCAATATTTGCCCATTATTCTTTCCACAATTCTTCAAGCTCTGTCAAAATGTTGGAGATCATGGTTAGACAGCATTTTCAAGTCTTGCCATAGATTTTCAAGCAGATTTAAGTCAAAACTGTAACTTGGCCACTCAGGAGCATTCACTGTCTTCTTAGTAAGCAACTCCTGTGTAGATTTGGCCTTCTGTTGTAGGTTATTGTCCTGCTGAAAGGTGAATTCCCTTCCCAGTCTCTGGTGTAAAGCAGATTTTCCTCTTGGATGTTGCCTGTGCTTAGCTACATCACACTTTTTATCTTGAAAACCTCCCCAGTATTTGTTGATGTCAAGCATACCCAAACCATGATGCAGCAACAACATGCTTGAAAATAAGTAGGCAGTTACTCAGTGATGTGTTGTGATAGATTTGCCCCAAACATACGGCTTTGCATTCAGACCAAAATGTGTATTACTTTGCTGTTGTTTTTTTGCAGTATTACTTTAGTGCCTTGTTTAATATATAATCCACAGCATAATTATTAACTTGACCATGCTTAAAGAGATGTTCAGTGTCTGATTTGTTATTGTTGCCCATCTACCAATCACTGCCCTTCTTTGAGGCTGTCGAAAAGATCCCTTATCTTTGTAGTTGAATCTGTGTTTGAAACACAATACTTGACTGAGGGACCTTACAGATGTTTTCTGTATAGGGGACAGAGGAAGGGTTTGTCATTTAAAAAAATTATGTCAACCCCTTTTATTTCCCACAGAGTGAGAACATGTAACTTATTATGTGATTTGTTGAGCAAAATGTTTACTCCTGAACTAATTTAGGCTTGCCTAAACAAAGGGGCTGAATACTTATGCAAAGACTATATCTTAGTTATGACTTTTATTTTTAATAAAACATTTAAAAAAGAATATTTCTTCCAATTTGACATGACAGAGTATTTTGTGTAGATTGTTGACAAAAAAAAAGACAATTGAATCAATTTTTAATCCCACTTTTTAACACCACAAAAATGTGAAGAAATCCAAGGGGTCTAAATACTTTTGCAAGGCACTGTACATGGCGTTAGTTATTAGTACATTGTCTTGTTTTTTCTTCGTCTGTCTTTAATCATGAACTATAAAATACTAATTGTGAAGGGAGCAGGACCAGGTCAGTGGCAGGGGAATCACTCCTCTACTTTCAACCACTGCTCCTCACGGTAGCCCTGCAAGCCCCTCTCTCTCCCAAACCCGTTGACCACCTCCGTCCACCGGTACTGTACAACCACAGAGGAAATGTATTGTGACATATCAATACATTTTTGATTGGAAGAGTTTCCTCCCTCTCAGCAGGTTTTCTCGGCCAACGAGGTTGTCAGAGTCTTTGAACTCTCCCGGCTATTCTTGGTACTGTAGTCTTTGTAAGGTAAAAAATTATTTGTCTTTTCATTACGTAATACATGTCCACTTGCGCTTGAGCTGGGTAGGTGCATACTTGTAGAGAGTACCAGGACCTTGAATTTAGATTCAACCTCTATAGAATATTGACTCTAAAATCTGACTCCAGTACCTCAAATGAGTACTGGCATCTATTTCATTCTAAGCAGTGGTATACCCAAGCACACTGAAGCTCAGCCTGTGTAAAGAACATGTCATGCATGCTGCCAGTTGACTGCATGCTGCCAGTTGACTGCATACTGCCAGTTGACTTCAAGAAATCACATCAAGTGCTTGTGCCTCCTACTTCCTCTCCCCTACCACTCTTTCTTTGCGCTCCTCTCCACCCCCTCCCTCTCTTACACACTCTAGCTATTTAAAGCATGAAGTACAGTAATACATCCACAGAAGGGTTCATGTTTGTCTTTGATTGACACACTGAGGAGTATTGGCACTTCAGGCTCTAGCAGCTAGATTGTACAGTGTTGTGATATTTGGTTGCCTTTGCACCTTCCCATTAACAATTAAATATTCATCTCTGATTTTATGCTTGCTAGATAGTCTCCATAAAATATTTACTTATCTACTTCTCTCTCCTACGTAATAGCTGCTCCTATAGCAGTGTGGGTCTTTCATTTTGATCAATATGTCAACTTGCAAGCTGCTTTTTTGTTTCCTGTCCTCCCTCACTCTGTTCTCTGCTCTTTGAAAAATGTGAGTTAACATCTTGGTAAGCTTTTAAGGCACAGTGTGAAGATTTGCACATTGAAACCTTTCAACGAGCATGACCAATCCATGCAAGTGGAGTTTTTAGCCAGTTAACAACATCAGGCGGCTGCCATGTTGGAAGTGTGATCTAGCGTGTGTACAATCCCTTGTTTGTCATGCAAATAATTCTGCATTGCATTAATGTGAGGCGTTTCTATCAATCATTTATCAAAACAGTTGTCAGCTCGTCTGACATTCATATAGCCTATCTGTCACTGATGAGCACAGAGCTCCAATCATCTCTTAGTCATTGTTTTGCTTTGTACATTGTTTGAATTTGAGATTACATCCTCAATAGGACTTTCAAGTAGTCTGTTTCAGTTTCAAGTTTTGTGTAAGGAAGCGCACGGTATAAATCGTCCAATGAAATGCTGACTTGCAGGTTCCTTCTTGACAATGCAACAACAATAATAAATAATAAAAGGTAAGAATAGGAACATAAAGTCAATGACAGTAGAATATAATTAACATTTTAGCATAAGTATAATACAGGAAGGCACAATTTATAGTCCCAATATTTACACGTGTATTGGGGAAGGGGGGCATGTGTATACATTTCACAGTATAAAAAGAGTATGCTTAGCAGCAGTTGTGATGTGTGTGTGCAGCATGAATGTATAGGTACTGTATGTGTGTGTATGTCTGTATGGGTGTGTGCATGAGTGAGCGCATGTGTACTATGGTGCGAAGAATCAGAGCAGGTGGTCAGTCCAGTTTGACTGTTCAGCAGTCTGATGGCTTGTAGATAGAAACTGACTGGTGAGGCCGTGCAGATTTAAAAAATGTTTTATTGTGTTTGAGTGCCTAGACATGATGGAGGATTTTTCGGGTTTCCCAGTTTTGCTTCCGACTTTCGATTTGGCTCCACATTTTCTTCGATTCGTACCTGGAAAGTGCCCATATCCTTCATTTTGGGCATAGTGTGAAAAGAATGGAATTCTGAACTGACAAAACCCACTGGGCACACCATGTCATGTCAACGTGGAAATGTGGGACATTTTTGTTTGAGACATTAATCAATGATATTTCAACCTTTATTCACCCACTCAAAAAGACAGCAAGAGTTTGCTAAATTCCCAGTATGTTATAACTATACTCTCAACCATATTAAAGCACAACTAAATTCCAATAAAAAAACAATATCTGATTTTGGTTGTCATCTAATGGCACTTTCAACCATTTAAAAGCACAACAGATTTGAAATAGGAATACACTGTCAGACATTTTTATATAACAACTTAATATGTTATCACTGTGCTTCATCTAATAGCACAACCAAATGACCTGGATTGTAGTTGAGATTACATTAAAAGTACATAGTGCAAGTGATCAATGCTGTTTGAGATTCTACACAGATATTTAAATTGTGAAGATCGCCACAGATCCTGCAACCTTTGCATACTGTCTTGAACATGCACAGTTTCTGTGATTACATAAAGACTTTTATAGTTACAGTAACCTTAAAATGTGACCGTGGATGAGTTACTCATTTAAGGTTGAATAAAAACTGCCAAATTAGTTTGAAAGATAGCCTTAACTTTACTGTTTTACAAAAGTCATATTGAATTGTGTTAGGTTGACAACGCAACAACATTTCTACATTTAAAGGAGATTTATGTAATGCTTGGATAGTTCCATTTGAGCCACTGGCTTAATCCTATTCTTTAACATTATTTTTGGTTTAGTTGGAGACTTGAACATAAATTAATAGGCTATTTACTAGTTAAGAGTCTATTTACAAGTTAATAGGCTATTTACTGTATAGCAAAACTGATATTTAAATGTGTGGTTTTAGACGCAACCAAATATTTACATTTGAAGAAGATATATATTTTGTGCCACTGACTTAGTCTGACTTTAATTCCAGTTTGTCTACAAATTAATAATTGATATGTTGGATTCATGTCCCCAATCTCAACCAAAAGTCAAAGTTAAAGAATAGGACTAAATCAAATCAAACTTTAAATACACAAAATAAAGTTTGATTTGATTTAGTCCTATTCATTAACTTAGATCTTTGGATGAAATGGAGACGAGAATCCAACATATTTATTATTAACTTGAAGATTCAATTTGACATCAACCAAAGCTTGAAATCCTAGGCCTTTATGTATTGTCTATTTTTAGTTGAAACCTGGGTTGAATTAAAACAATAGCTGTTGATGACTTTGCAAATGCCACACTGAACAAAAATATAAATGCAACATGTAGTGTTGGTCCCATGTTTTATGTGTTGAAATAAAAGATCCCAGACATTTTCCATACCCACAAAAAGCGTATTTCTAACTGTTGTGCACACACTAACATCTCTGTTAGTGAGCATTTCTCCTTTGCCAAGATAATCCATCCACCTGACAGGTGTGGCATAACAAGAAGCTGATTAAACAGCATGATCATTACACATGTGCACCTTGTGCTGGGAACAATAAAAGGCAACTTTAAAATGTGCAGTTTTGTCACACAACACAATGCCACAGATGTCTCAAGTTTTGAGGGAGCGTGCAATTGGCATGCTGACTGTAGGAATGTACACCAGAGCTGTTGCCAGAGAATTGAATTGTAATTTCTCTATCATAAGCCACCTCCAACGTTGTTTTAGAGCATTTGACAGTATGTCCAACCGGCCTCACAACCGCAGACCACGTGTATGGCGTTGTGTGGGTGAGCGGTTTACTGATGTCAACGTTGTGACAGACGGGTTATGGTATGGGCAGGCATAAGCTACGGACAACAAACACAATTGAATTTTATCTATGGCAATTTGAATGCACAGAGATACCATGATGAGATCCTGAGGCCCATTGTCGTGCCGTTCACCTCATGTTTCAGTCTGATAATGCACAGTCCCATGTCACAAGCATCTGTACACAATTCCTGGAAGCTGAAAATGTCCCAGTTCTCCCATGGCCTGCATACTCACCAGACATGTCACCCATTGAGCATGTTCAGGATGCTCTGGATCGACATGTACGACAGCGTGTTCCAGTTGCCACCAATATCCAGTAACTTCGCACAGCCATTGAAAAGGAGTGGGACAACACTCCACAGGCCACAATCAACAGCCTGATCAACTCTATGCGAAGGAGATCTGCATGAGGCAAATGGTGGTCAGACCAGATACTTACTGGTTTTCTGATCCACACCCCTACCTTTTTAAAAGGTATTTGTGACCAACAAATGCATATCTGTATTTCCAGTCATGTGAAATACATAGATTAGGGCGTAATGAATTTATTCTAATTGACTGATTTCCTTATACGAACTGTAACTCAGTGAAATCTTGGAAATTGTTACATGTTGCATTTATATTTTGGTTCAGTATATATATAGGCCTAAGTAGTATAATGTTGATGATGTATGACTTATAGAGAGTATGGTTGTTATATGTGTTATATTTGCTCTGTTAAACCTTCCCTTTGGAATGACTTCGATAGCAACAGTGAATCTATTTAGTTATTAAGAGATCTCTCAATAATTCATTCTCTTGATAGCACATTGTTAGTAGTTAGTGATGAAAATCAAAGTTAAGCAGGGCTTGGTTAAAGATGGGAGACCAAATGGAGGTGCTGCCCAACTTGTTATTTTTTTTCTTCTAGTGGATATAACGTTGAAGATCTGATGTTGTTTCAACGATAGAAATTCAACATATTTTATAAAAGGTTTGTCTAGGTTGAAAATCGGTTACCATCATGACATCGTTCTGTGGTTGAAATTTCACATGCAAAACAACAGTTTTTGATGACTATTTGCAAATCCAATGTATTTTCCACGTAGATTCCACATCACAATACGTTGACAAATTACGCTGAAACAACGTCGATTCAACCAATTTGTGCCGAGTGGGAACTGTCTCTTTTATTCATATAGGCCTACTACAGTTCACAGTTGTAGCATTTGGGATGATAACCATTTCCCCAAGTCTTTACACTCTGTAGTTTTTTTCAGTGAGTTCTATATATGTACCTTTAGAGCACCCTGAGAAAATAAGAATCATGCATGCTATTTCTCAACCCTTTTGTTGTTCAGCAATTCTCTCCACATGGGCAAATTTGGAGCCTCTTTTTCTGACCGCTGTTTTTGAAGTGTAATGAACCAGGTGAAGATTGTAATCGTATAGACAGCGGCAGTCTTTCCACCAGCTCTCTGTTCTCTCTTCATGCAACAGACTCTACCTATTTAGACTCTCCCTATGCAAGATCTCCCTGTGTTTGTTTTTGCTAGCATGTCTTGTTTTGGGCATTTCCATATGATTCTACTCCCTATAGGCAGTGACATAGACAGCCTGCTATAGCAGCAGAAAGGCCCAACTCTTTGTGTGTGTCCATGGCGTGTTTAGGGTTAATGTTGCATCGGTGCCTCCTGATTGCCTGGTTAGTGGAGTGACCTTTCACCCGTTGTAGGGCAGGGCGTGTGGAGCGGAGAGAGGAGGGGGGAAAAGGGAAGGTGGGGGCAGTTATCAGGTATTCTAAGTGGGAGGGGGTCAAGTGGGGGAAGAGGGAGGGGGAAGGGTTGTAAATATACAGTGTAGGGGAGAGTGGGGTAGGTTGAGCCAAAGGGGTAAGTTGAGCCACCCAAATTTATAATTTGAACAAGTATTTAGGAAGGGGTCATGATCTCATGGAGTCTATGAAGCAAGGAACCACATGGAAAAAGTGGTAAGCAAGTTAGATCCCAAAAAATAGATTTTTACCAAGTCAAATGAATGTA
The DNA here is from genome assembly GCF_002021735.2 of Oncorhynchus kisutch. NCBI lineage: Eukaryota > Metazoa > Chordata > Actinopteri > Salmoniformes > Salmonidae > Oncorhynchus > Oncorhynchus kisutch. The sequence goes on from NC_034179.2 coordinate 67,398,719, forward strand.
TTGTGTTAGAGGTTTCATGATGCTTGCATCTAAACCAACGTAGATCATTTTAAGATTGTTCAGTTGGGATCTCTATATGCTTCAATATGAGGTCCTAAGCCTAGCATGAAAGTGCCTTCTTGTAGATGTGTGGGCTAATATAGTCAACATGTTTGTCTTGGGGTAAGTTGAGCCAATGACCATGGGGTAAGTTGAGCCAATGGTTGAGCCAATGGCAAGTTGACCAAATCGAAGTGTTTTCTTCCCAGGCATAATGCAAGGAATTATCGCTGGTATATGAGGTAACAACAGGGCCTGGCCTATGTTAAAAGTGTTAAATAAAGTACAAAATGTTTGTTAGGAGTTAACTTACTCTGTCCTGCGGATCAATTTACCCCATAAATTGGGGTAAGTTGTGCAAAGAGACGACTTTTTTGGACAAGCTATGTTTTAAAAACTGTAAGGTTTACATGAATTCGGATCATTTCCAGGGATACCCACCATACTGAAATATATGTAGATATATTTGTTAGAAAGAATACTATATTTCGCTTGACGGAGTGATGCTGAATGTAAAAAATGGCTCAGATTACCACACTCTTCCCTATATCTTGTCTCATGTCAGTGCTCCTTGCTTACACTGTATGTTGATGAAGTCATTTAAGCCTCCATGTTTTGGTGAGAGCTTCTTGGGTGGTAGAAAGGCTATTTGACAAAGAATTGTGATAAACATACATCCACTACTTGTTTCTCAGTCGTTAGCTCCTTGGCTCTCATTTGTCCTGTCTTGTGAAATGCCTTCCTGGAGTCATGGGCACCAACATCCTGGTATGGACTGCATGGAATCTCCGTCAAGATGGCGCCGACAGACACGGTCTCCCTGTTGCTAGCTTTGCTGTGTACATTTTTTAAAATATTATTTCTTACATTATTTTCTCAGAACTTTTCTTGTGTTATTACCTTCAGCCAGAAATAACTTTTGGACATTAGATCGGTGGTCACTCACCGGAAATTCTAGCATAAATTTGTTTGCATACCATCCACAGCTTATATTACTCGCTAACGTTCAGTCTTTGGACAATAAAGTGGATGAGCTCAGGGCAAGGATCTCCTTCCAGAGAGACATCAGGGACTGAAAGAAACTCTGTTTTATGGAATCATGGCTCTCTCCGGATATATTGTCCCCGTCCATTCAACCAGTGGGTTTCTCCGTCCATCTTGCGGACAAGAAGAAAAAACTCTACCGGAAAAAGAAAGGCGGTGGGGTTTGTTTCATGATTAACAAAATACAAACTAGCCAAATATGAACTTTGCTCTGCAATAAGGAAGGCCAAAACAAACCACAAAAAACACCTGAAAGCACAATTAACTGCCAATGACTCCAGATCAGTCAGGAAACGTTAACAAGAGATGACAAATTACAAAAAAACGATCCTCCCCACTTCAAATGAGGACCCTGACCTCCCCAGACAAGCTCAATGTGTTTTCTGCGCGCTTTGAGGAAACAAGTGCATAGACACTTAACCCCCCACTTCACGTACCCCCCCCCTCTCGACACCATTCACCATACAGGAGGATGAGGTGAGAACTGTTTTCAAAAAGCAGAACATAAGGAAAGCCGAAGGGCCGGATCAACTTGCCCCAGCTGTGCTCCACCACTGTGTGGAACAATTGGCTCCAGTGTTCACTGACATTTGTAACATTTTCCTTATGCCATTGTACAGTACCACAGTATCCACCATCATCACTGTCCCCAAATCACCCAAAACACCCTGCCTCAAACATCTGAGCCCCATCGCCCTGACTTCTGTGGCCATAAATGCGTTTCAATGCCATGTCCTAGCCTACTTAACATCATGCACATCCCCATTGATGGATCCACTCCAGTTTGCCTAGAGAGCTAATAGGCCCATTGAAGACTCTGTCGACCTGGCATTCCACCACAGATTGCAAAACCTGCAGACACCTAACAACTACTTACGCCTCTTGTTCATAGACTTTTGGCTCGGCCTTCAAAACCATCAATCCCCACAAACTATTCACTAAGCTGAAGGACATGAACATCAACCCAGCTATGTGCCACTGGATACTGGACTTCCTGAGGAACAGAAGCCAGACTGTCAAGGTAAACAATCTGACATCTCGACCTCTGACCCTCAGTACTGGTGCACCACAAGGTTGTGTGCTGTCCGCTCTGCTCTTCTCCCTCTTCACAAACCAGTTTACATCTCATGAGATGCAGAGGCTTTACCTTCTAAGACAACTGAAAACGTACAGGGTCAGCTGCTGGTTCAGTTTTACACAGCCATCATACAGTGCACTATCATATCATCCATTATATTTAGGTATGGGAACATGGACAGTCACATTGAGAAGATACTACAGAGGGTTGTGTCAAATGCCTTCAAGATCACTGGCTTTGACCTTCCCTCTGTGAGCTCTCTGCACACCAAGCGCACATTCAAATGTGTGGAAATAAATCATCAACAACCTCCCCCCATCCCTCCAGCCAATTAACTCTTTCAGCCCCTACCCTCTGGAAGGTGTTTCAAAAAAGGTTTTCCCCCGCAGCAGTCAGAACTCCCTTCGCATTGGTTGTATGGCAATAAAGTATATTGTATCTTGTAACGCATGGTGTGATTGTGGTAATGTACAGGAACTCAAGTCCTTTTGTTCTCTCGATCTGGAATCCTTCACAATTAAATGCCGACCACATCACCTCCTGAGATCATTTTCTTCAGTCATCATCACTGCCATGTATATTCCCCCCAAGCCTACACCGTGACGGCTCTCAAGGAACTACACTGGATTATATGCCAACTGGAAACCGCATATCCTGGGGCCACATTTATTACAGCTGGGGACATTAATAATGGACATCTGAGGAAAACGCCACCGAAATTCTATCAACACATCTCCTGTGTAACACGCTGAACATGGACCCTGGCGCTTTGCTACTCTCCTTTCCGGGACAGCTACAAGGCCCTCCCCCGACCTTCCTTCTGTCACGACTTTCAGCCGAAGTTGATGCCTCTCCTTGTTCATTTTTGTTTTAATTTTCCATTTGTTTTGTCTTTTGTTTTCTACACACCTGGTTTCAATTTCCCCATTACATGTTCATTATTTAACCCTCTGGTTTCCCCCATATTTGTGTGCGTGTTTGTTTTATTGTAAGGCTGTATCTGACGGCTGGTATATTGTTGCCAGGTTATGTTATTTACAACGTTTATTTCGTGGTACCGGTATTTTTCCAGCTCCATAGTATAGTATTTATACTGGTATTTTCTTGTATTAAATACCTTGTCCACGCATCTCAGCTCTCCTGCGCCTGACTCCTTTCACCAGTTACCCACAGCCTTGCTTGACACCTTCAGCAATTTAGAACACACCTCCATTCTTCTCCTCCCCACCTATAGGCAGAAACTTAAACAGGAAGCTGCCATGAAAAGGACTGATCAACATTGGTCTGACCAATCGGAATCTATGCTTCAAGATTGTTTTGATCACGCAGACTGGGAAATGTTCCGGGTCACCTCTGAGAATGGTATCAACGTATACACTGACTCGGTGACTGGGTTCATCAGGAAGTGCATAGAGGATCTCGTTCCCAATGTGAAAATTAGAACTTATCCAAGCCAAAAACAATGGACAGGTGACAGCATTCCCGCAAAACTGAAAGTGCAAACCACCGCAGTTAACCATGGAAAGGTGACTGGGAACATGGACTTGCAGAAACAGACCATCTACGACCTCCGTGAGGCAATCAAAAAGGTAAAACGACAGTACAGGGACAAAGGGGAGTCACAATTCAACGGCTCAGACATGAGACGTAAGTGGCAGGAACTCCAGACAGTCACGGATTATAAAAGGAAAGCCAGACACGTTGCGGACACCGCCGCCTCACTCCCAGACGAGCTGAACACGACGAAGTAAACATACAGCTTCACGAGGACTGTGTACTCTCTGTCTCCGTGGCCGACGTGAGTAAGTCATTTAAGCGTGTTAACCCTCGCAAGGCTGCTGGCCCGGACGGCATCCCAAGCCGCGATCTCAGAGCAGGTGCAAACCAGCTGGCTCGAGTGTTGTCAACAGGTGCTTCAAGAGGTCCACCATTCTTCCTGTACCCAAGAAAGCGAAGGTAACTGAACTAAATGACTATCGCCCCGTAGCGCTCGCTTCTGTCATCATGCAGTACTTTGAGAGGAAGATCACTTCCACCTTACCCGACACCCAAGACCCACTACAATTTGCATATCTCCCAAACAGATCCACGGAGGTCGCAATCGCCATTGCACTTACACACTGCCCTATCCCACCGTTTGCGTGTGTGTGCGTGTGAAAAGGTGGCCGTTTTTGTAGTGTTGCTCTTTTCCCCATCTTCACCAACACCAAGGTGGACAATGATCCAATTCCTGAACTAGGCTTTGTGTAGTGGTTTTAATTTACTTCAGTAGCCCGCATGTTCTCTCTCTTTCTCTCTCTCTCTCTCTCTCTCGCTCGCTCGCACTCTCACACACACACATTTGGCATAATCAGCTTAGAACTGCAACCATGGGTTCCAGCCCACCCCATAAAGACAGCACACACACACAGTCAGCTTTCTTGACCACCATTCCCCGGATGTATAGGCTGTTGACCCACACATTACAGTATAGTGCATACAGGATCTTCATTTTTTTGTTGTCAGTTTGCTACAGCAGGAAAATGATCCTGCAACAACAGGAAATGTGAATAATTATGTAGATTATAATTAATGGACATTTTTGTAGGGGTTGATGCATTTTTCTCAATGGAAAATCAAGGCTGACATTTCAAAGTGGAAATGACAAACTTCAGAAGACTTTTATAACCTCAAATGCACTCCAAGTTGAAAATGTCCTGCATTGCAGGAGAACTTACTATGCCCTGGAGAAACCGCTTGAAACCAAAAACATTCCTTTAACACGTTGAACTTTGTTAATATTGCTAAAATTAGAGATTAAAGATTTGAAGTATTTTTAAAAATAGATATTTGTTTGTATCACTATCAATACTACCAAATCTCAAGGTATGATTGAATGGTAAGCAATATCTGCATCTGTCTTACTATTTCATTACTATTAACAACATATCATAAAATCAAGGTGCAACAACAGTGTCTCCCAACCATCGTTTGGGACAATTGAAGGAGGAGTGTGGGGCTTTAGGGTGTACGTTGTATGGCAACCTAACAAGACACTTATGAGCCAATTATTGGAATGAGCTTCTCAATTAAGTGATTACAATTCGCATTTAGCGCTATCGTTCTCTCTGAGCAGAAGCTATGGTGCTGCTAAGCTACATCCCTTGCTATTGTATGGCCTTGTTGTAACAGTTATTATCTGGAGCCTTTGAGCTTTGTATGGTGAGAGTGGATTTGGTTTAATTTATGGTGGAGATTCAGGCTCGAGTTCCAATGCGTCCCTGAGAAAAACTGCTACCTCTTTTGAAGGGCGTAGACAGCAGAGAAGGGAAGCTGAAATGTTGAATTATCGCTCAAAACAAAAACAGTATTGAATTTAGCGTTTGATACGAACGTTGCAACTTTAGGCATTCTGAATGCACCGTTTGTGGAATGCAAAGTTCGAACACGCCGGTTGTGGATGTAGCCCTAAAAATTGCGTGTTGAAATTATTTCTCAACGTCAATGTTGACAGACTGGTCTTTTTTAATGTGAAATCAAAACATTAATTCCTTTAAAAAAAATCAAATAACAATAAGGTTTTATTGTCAAATTCACTGGATAGTTGCAATGAAATAAGCATCAAGTTGTAAATACCAGATCAAATCTACACATTATGTCGTCTACACGCATAAGGTCACGCATAAGGTCAATCACAGCTATAGGAAGAAGACGTGAGCATTTTGACTGAAGGGCTTTATAGCAGTAGTACAGAGCCAACATATATCACGGCTTTGGCAGTTCGCTGCTTAATCTCATTACCCTACTGCTCTATAGGCTCTTAGACAAAAAGGTCCTATCTAGAACCAAAAATGGTTCTCCGGCTGTCCCTATAGGAGAACCCTTTGACGAACCCTTTTTGGTTCCAGGTAGAACCTTTCCCCAGAGGGTTCTACATTGAACCCAAAAGAGTTCTGCCCGGAGCCAGAAATAGTGTACATAGGAGCCGTTAATCAGTAGCCCTGTTTTATTTGATTTTTTAAGAGGCACCTTTTTGAGGGCCCCACCCCTTTCCCTTCCTCCATCTCTCGCCCCTCTCCTCTGCTCTCCACATGCATTGAGAGGAAGTTAGCTGGGAGTGGGGGTGTGTGCATGTGGGGGAGGGGCGCAGTGCTCAGAGAGAGAGAGAGGGAGAGAATGCAAGCTGCTGTCTTTGAAGCCTATTGTTTTTTTCTTCTCTCTCTCTTTCTCTCGCTCGCTCTCTCTATCTCTCTCCCTCTCTGCATTTCATTCCCTACTCCCCCATCATCCTCTGAGCTTGGTTGCTGATTGGCCAAGCCACCGAGAGGGTGAAATTAGGCAGGAAGTAGCTCTGGATAAAAAGAAAAGGCAAAGCGGTGCTACATGACTGAGACTTCCTGTGTGCTCCATTTCCTGCTTGACCTTTCACCTTGCCCATGGGCCCCACATAGTTAATTTGGTGGGATTTGGAAGTCTGCAGCTACCCTGGTGCACGTGTGTGTGTTAGCATGTGTGTGTACTTCTTTCATTCCGCTGAGTTGGTTGAGTTGTCGTGGGCCCCTTTGCTTGGTAGACTGTATATGTATTGCTGTTGTGTAATTGTCGCTATTCTTCGGCTACGCCATCTTCCCTAAAACAAATTTTGGCCTCCATTTTCAAAACTCCATGGTCTGTTGTAGTTATACTCTTAGATGAAAAGGACTGTAAGGGTTACTTAGGCCAACCACCCACTGACTTAAGTTTAAAGTTAATCACATAATCACAGTTTGTATGTGTGTATTTGTGTTGGTAGGTGTTTACAGTATGTTAGTATAGTCGTGAGTATTTTATCTATGTGCCCTTTTATTTTAGCAAGTGTGTTCAGACCTACATTTATGGTGTGCCTTTGTTGGTTTTTGACTGTATCTTGTAAATCAAGGGGCATCTACAAAGTCTGTATGCACTTGATGCTTGTGGTGTGGGTGTGTTTGTGTTTTCAGTACACATTGTGTGTGTGTGTGTGTGTGTGTGTGTGTGTGTGTGTGTGTGTGTGTGTGTGTGTGTGTGTGTGTGTGCGTTCAAACGTGAATGTGTGGAGCCTAAGTGACTGTGTGGGTGTGTTTCAAAAAAAACATTGAAAAAATTTTTTTGGATGTATGTGCAAATATGCACATGTGCGGACGAGTGGGTGTGTTTGTTTTTAATATGCTTGGTGGGTGTGTGACTTGGTGTGTTATGTGTGGGCATCTGGGTGTGTGTTTATGATTATGGGCTATGGAATGCTCCTTACTGTTTTTTCCTTCCACCGGGAGGACGGCCGGGTCCTCCAGCCCTGCTGAGACTGTCCCATCATGCATCGGTGAGCCACCGGTGGGGGGGCGCTCTAGGGACCTTTCCAATGCTAAACAGGCGGACTGATGGGAATGGGAGGCGAGCCACCCAGGGCGACGACATGCATGCCTGTGTAACAGCTCTCTGTGAAAATCGCACCTCCTCTGTGTATGCATGTGTGTATGGTTGTGTAGATTTTACCCCTATGTAAAATTATCTGAGGGTGTGTGTGTTACGCAATTGAGCCTGAAGTTGGCACGGGAAGTTTTTTTTTTCTACATTTGTGGTTCCTTATTTGTAAAGTCTACAGTATGAAAGTAAAGGTTTGAATATTGTAGTTGTGTTTGTTTATTAAATGGTGAGGTGATACTGTGGAGCAGAGTTCTCCAATAGGCGGCCTGCCGGCAATTTTTTTTTTGCCGCCAAGGTTTCTGAGCAAAATAAAAAAGAGAATAAATAAATATACACTACCAGTAAAAAGTATGAACACACTATACTCATTCAAGGGTTTTTCTTTATTTTTCCTATTTTCTACATTGTAGAATAATACTGAAGACATCAAAACTATGAAATAACACATATGGAATCATGTAGTAACCAAGAAAGTGTTAAACAAATCAAAATATATTTGAGATTTGAGATTCTTCATAGTAGCCACCCTTTGCCTTGATGAGGGCTTTGCACACTCTTGGCATTCTCTCAACCAGCTTCATGAGGTAGTCACCTGGAATACATTTCAATTAACAGGTGTGCTTTGTTAAAAGTTAATTGGTAGAATTTAAAATCAAATCACATCAAATTTATTTGTCACATACACATGGTTAGCAGATGTTAATGCGAGTGTAGCGAAATGCTTGTGCTTCTAGTTCCGACAATGCGGTAATAACCAAAAAACTAAAAACTGCATAGTTTCCTAGGAACACGAAGCGAGGCGGCCGTCTCTGTCGGCGCTGGAAGTAATTTCTTTCCTTCTTAATGCGTTTTTTTGCCAATCAGTTGTGTTGTGACAAGGTAGGGGTGGTATATAGAAGATTTGGTAAAAGACCAAGTCCATATTATGGCAAGAACAGCTCAAATAAGCAAAGAGAAACTACAGACCATCATTACTTTAAGACATGAAGGTCAGTCAATCCAGAAAAAGTAAAGAACTTTGAAAGTTTCTTGAAGGGCAGTCGCAAAAACCATCAAGCGCTTTTTGGTCTGATGAGTCCAAATTTCAGATTTTTGGTTCCAACCGTTGTGTATTTGTGAGACGCAGAGTAGGTGAACGGATGATCTCCGCATGTGGGGTTCCTACCGTGAAGCATGGAGGAGGAGGTGTGGGGTGCTTTGCTGGTGACACTGTCAGTGATTTATTTAGAATTCAAGGCACACTTAACCAGAATTCTGCAGCGATATGCCATCCCATCTGGTTTGCGCTTAGTGGGACTATCATTTGTTTTCCAACAGGACAATGACCCAAACACACCTCCAGGCTGTGTAAGGGCTATTTGACCAAGAAGGAGAGTGATGGAATGCTGCATCAGAAAATCTAGCCTCCACAATCACCCAAGCTCAACCCAATTATGATGGTTTGGGATGAGTTGGACCACAGACTGAAGGAAAAGCCGCCAACAAGTGCTCGAGTTCCAACACATATGTTGGAACTCATTCAAGACTGTTGGAATGAATATATATATATACAAAAGTATGTGGACACGCCTTCAAATTAGTGGATTCGGCTATTTCAGCCACACCCGTTGCTGCCAGGTATATAAAATCAAGCACACAGCCATGCAATCTCCATAGACAAACATTGACAGTAGAATGGCCTTACTGAAGAGGTTAGTGACTTTCAATGTGGCACTGTCATCCATCACGTCAGTTTGTCAACTTTCTGCCCTTGTCGAGCTGCCCCGGTCAACTGTAAGTGCTGTTATTGTGAAGTGGAAACATCTAGGATCAATAATGGCTCAGCCGTGAAGTAGCAGGCCACACAAGCTCACAGAATGGGACCGCCGAGTGCTGAACCACGTAGTGCGTAAAAATCATCTGTCCTCAGTTGTAACCCTCAGCTTCATGAAATGGGTTTCCATGGCCGAGCAGCCGCACACAAGCCTAAGATTACCATGCGCAATGCCAAGCGTAGGCTGGAGTGGTGTACAGCATGCCACCATGGGACTCTGGAGCAGTGGAAACGCCTTCTCTGGAGTGATGAATCACGCTTCACAATCTGGCAGTCCAACGGACTAATCTGGGTTTGGCGGATGCCAGGAGAATGCTACCTACCCCAATGCATAGTGCCAACTGTAAAGAATAATGGTCTGGGGCTTTTTTTCATAGTTAAGGCTAGGCCCCTGGCCTGCACAGTCAACCCCATCAAACACCTTTGGGATGAATTGGAACGCTGACTGCGAGCCAGACCTAATCACCCAACATCAGTGCCCGACCTCACTAATGCTCTTGTGGCTGAATGGAAGAAAGTCCCCACAGCAATGTTCCAACATCTATGTAATTTTCGTTATCGGACATAAAATGCCAGGAAATTATATTGAAAGTACATTTACATTTTAGTAATTTAGCACACTCTCTTATCCGAAATTACTTACAGTAGTGAGCTCCAAGTGATTATAATTTTTGAAATCTGTTCCCAAGTATTCCCATGTGTAAATAGAGGGATATGTGATCATACCCCGATGTTACCAAGGCATGAAATTATTGTGTTTTTGTAAAATACTGTATCTGTTAAGGATTCTTGTGGTCAATTTGCAGTGTATAAATTATTTAGAGCTATGTCCCGGCACCCCGACCAAGGAGAAATCAGCCCACGGCTGAATGTAATTGGGGACCCCTGCCGTGGAGGCCTATCCTTGAATGAAATGTTGCGGGAGAGATCTTCAAAGGAGAGATATACAGGAACCAAAATTGATGACATGAGTATAATGGAGGACAGAGAGTTAAGCTATTCAGTTAGGACCTTTCGAAACCTCCCGCAAGTCAATTTTCCCTTGCATAACCAAACAGTGCCTGTACAACATGTACACACTTACGTACATTCAAACACACCTTCGCTCTTCGGGCACAGGTCTGTAGCAAACGTGCTCCCTGGCACTTTCACTCTTCCTAATTTTCAATGTTTGGGATGTCTGTCCTTTATAGAGTGTTCTCTCTCTCTCTCTCTCTCTCTCTCTCTCTCTCTATTCTTCCCACCTGCTGTGCTTCTCCCACCCCACCCTATATTCCCTGACCATTCTATTCTTTCACATGGTAAACTAACTCCTCCTTGCCCCTCCTATGAGACAATGCTATGGTCTCACCCCCCCACCTTCAGACCAATAGAGTCTCCTGATCAGTCTTAAAGGCCCTTCCCATTTGACCCCACAAGCGCAAAGCAGTGGGCTTGAGGCTTCTAAGTGTCCAGGCCCCTCGTCTTTCTCCCATTGTCTTGTTGGTACCACCACAAGCTATATATGTTAGATACTACCTCAAGGACAAAGTCAGTAACACAGACATAAACATTCCTTAAGCTTCAGCTGAGCTTTGTTTTACAAGAATTTCAAATGTTTGTTGCTTTTGGAGTATTTGCTATGTGAGGTCTGGAGCATGTGGAGGGAAGACCACCCCTGAAGGGAAGAACAACAACAGATGAATGGGTGCAACCATATTGTCTCCTCGCCACTCACCCATCTTCCCCTCCCCTCCCCTGTCGTCATGGTGTCAGCCAATGAGGTGCCTGGGAGTTGGCGGTCAGTGTTGTCTAGGTTCATTTAATTTAACAGTTGGTGTGGGTGTGGGGCCGATAGTTGAGGGGGGTTGAAGGGGCAAATGTGAGTTAAGTGTTGGTGGGGGAGTATGTAGATGTGGGGGTTGGGTGGATGGTTACGTCTATTGATGTATTGATTTGCGGGACAGGGACTTTGATGGATGAAAAAGGGGTTTCGCCGAGGAAGAAAAGTACCAGGAGCTTGGTGGCCTTGGTAGTTCTGCTCACTGCACCATCCCACATTCTCCCCTAACCCCCCAGACCAGCCCGCCCCCATCACACCAGGCCTAAATCTCAATTC